>NC_056725.1:762678017-762978017 GCF_019279795.1 Protopterus annectens | reverse complement strand
ACAAACAATACACATCATCTGCAGGTTGGCCTGGGAGGTATAGTTGTAGCACAACAAGAACCTGAACTGGAGTATGGCCATCTGTGGAATGGACAACTACTATCACTATACAGGTTTACAGTGGGCATGCTCATACACTTAGTAGAACAGGGCTGTTTGGGATGCACTATGACTACAACTACACAAGGTTATACTGGGCATGCTCAAACACTTAGTAACAAAGGGCTTGTTGGATGCACTGACTCAAATTACACAAGGTGGCAGTGGGTACGCTCATACACTTAGTAGCACAGGGCTGTTTGGGATGCACTCCAATTCTAACCACTGAAGGCCACAGTGTACATGCTCATACACTTACATGTACAGAACATGTTGTAATGGACTCCTATTGTAAACACACAGGTTTACAGCTAGGTACATCCTACCTGTCAGTATATATGCACATCATACTGGTTTACTACCTGATACCTGTATGTGGCCCGTAAATTATATATCTGTGTCTGTGCTGTGTGATACACATGCATACATGTACATGAAGTACTGACATACATATGTTAAGTATACACATTCATGCATGTGTGGATGTGACAGACAATAGGTTAACTGGGTCACACAGGTGGATGCTACCTACAGCATGTGCCACACACCTTGCTGCCCTGAAAGGCATACATTGATAGCAAGTTGTGGACAGTGGCATTATACTTGGAACAGTGGCATGTGCAAGCATAATGTGTGAGCCACCTTGTGTAATGGTACTGAGGTGCAGGTGTCAAGATGACCTCTCCCAGCTGTGTTAGTGGTTGTCATTATTAGCAGGATTGCTACCCTAAGTATATTTCACATTGGTCATATACACAAGTTCTGTTGCTGTCCATCACCTTACATGAGGCATTTGCTACCAAGCACATTAATGCCACTCGCAGTGATGTCATGGTATGAGTGACAACTGCTAGACCAAAACAATGAGCCAATGCCCTGCTGTTATTATGAGGTTATCCAGTGTCTGTCATTCCGAGCTGTCATGACCAAATGACGAGCCTTCAAAACAGAGCACATGCATCCATGTTTCACGTGTGTGTGGATAATACCTAGGTCGCATTTACCCATATAGCCACATTTGAAGGCAAATGTCCTACACCCAGAAGTAACACCCTGACACCTACAAGACAATTGCATTGGGTGCTTAATATAACCAGTGCTAGATGTGTGGCTTTAATAATCCATTTGCTCAATGTAGATCCTGCAATGGGGAATACTGACATCTGTGCAGTGAGGAACACCTGGCTGAAGGCTCTGTAGTGCACAATTGCACTACCACCATATAACTCAGATCCAGACATGTGGGCCATAACAGTGGTATGGACAATTCCAGGTGGTGTTGTACACATATTTATAAAGGCTACTCACATGTAAAGACCAGTACTCTGACATAACGCATCACAGATGAGTCAGGTACAGGTTACAGTGGCAAATGCTGCATTCTAGGTTGTATCCTCATATACATCCACCACCTTGTCCCCAGACTACCAACACACATCCATATTTTGTATGACATAGTATGGTAGACCACCAGATAACCCTCGATTGGTGGACTATACCTAGGCCTACATCAACTGTGCAAAGTACCCATGTACAGACACAGCTGCATAATGTGTTATGCAATGCAATAATACCACTGTTTGTAATCAGCTCATTTGTATACATACCAGGGTCCCTCGGATGTTGTCAGCATTAACACAGTCAACTGTTGCTGTACACCAGTAAACAACACCCTCATGGTTGGATATGACCTAATTATACCTGCCCTGGATATGTACATCCCACACTCATACAACATAAATGACATTACCGTAGCTTTCGTTACCCTTTCTACATACAGGTGGCTACAGTCATTACACACATGCACATGGCAGATAGCATGCTAACAGTACACAAGGTTTGATATCTATGTTAGCAGAGGTAATATTCCCTCTCTACTGGTCATCCATGACATCTATCATATCATACAACACCCCATGTGGTATATATGTCTCTAGACATGTCCACCTAATGCAATGCCTACAAACATACCCAAATAACAGGACCATAGGACCTATTCGTGGCCTGTATAGACAGACTCAGGGAAATCCAGCTCTGCTCTGTATGTTCCTGAGTAGTCACAGGTGATATGTTCATGACATGTACAGCCATGTGTGACCACAGCTCCTACATATACCCCATGTCAACAATTTCAAGCCATGCATGCTGTGTGCTGTCTGGACATTAGCCTTTGTACCACAATAGTCAGTACATGCTGGGGTGAGATGTTTACAAGCCACAGATCTCGGACATGCTTGAATGAGTGTACTGCCTAGTTCTAACAGAGCACATTGCTGGCACTCTTCCAGTAAACATGAGGTGTGTGTGGCAAATATGATGTGCTCACTATTAACCATTACAGTGCCCTGGCTTCACCATGGCACTGTCAAGTAACAGTTTGGAGGAGCATGACATGGAATAATGCTATGTGTGTCTCGCTGATATGTGCTGTTGTCATATATGTACACTTGGCTACTCGGTAAAGGTGGTGGTGTCCTACCAATACATGAATACAACATCCATTATGGTATAATGATCGGCTATGTTTCACACATGGTGTGGGGAAGGTGTGGAATGTATCCTCTTGACCTTCTAGTGCACTTACTGATATAGACCGCATATGTGTACATGTATTGATGCTTGTGTAGATTCCATGTGTGTGCAGTGTCTGATGTCTGAAGGTGACTATTGCCTTAGTATATCATGCTGTTGCAATATAGCCTCGACATTGCTAACTATATATGGTGATATGCTCTAAGTAAAGTTAGCCGTACATGAGGTATGGACAGATGTTTGGACATGACTACTAAGTGGTGGGGCTTCTTTGCAGATGAATGATTACTGAGGACAGCTCACTGGTGTGTTACAACCAGTCCTACAATAACCTGTGTAACTGCTAAGGTCAGGTTTTTTAACTGAAGTGGAAGGCAGACAATGTAGAATGCTGAAAGGGTGACACTGAAGGCAAACCTCATGACACCTGTAACAGTAATACCTCTCCTGTGCATATGTTGTGCATATATCAGCACAGTTGGCAAAGGAAAGAGTCAGTAAGCTTTGTACTGGATGCAATAGTGCTGTACTTTTGTAGTACCTATAATGAGATAGGCAAACATTTAATTCACAGTACTGGCACGTGTGGGTGTGTGTGTGTCCATATATGTCACGTATGGTTGGGAATACATCCCACATTATCACTCTCCTGAACACTGTTGTTGACACCAGTACAGAGTGAAGTGTAGAAAGAAAGGCATAGGCAGGTGGTTAAACCTCGCACGTGTAAAGTATCTGTATGTGTGTGACATAGGTATATATCTTTGTGAATGCCACAGTGTGTGTGTGTGTGTGTGTGTGTGTGTGTGTGTGTGTGTGTGTGTGTGTGTGTGTGTGTGTGTGTGTGTGTGTGTATGGCTGTCCATGTGTATGGCAGTCCGGTCCCTGGAGTGATGCTGTATTTTACCATAGTGAAATGTTAATGCCCTCTCCCCCCATCCACTCAATGCAATCTAGCATCCCTGTTGATATCATCAATCATAGACAGGCATTCTAACCGCCTGTTAACATGTACACCTTGGGGTGTGACCTGTTGTTACATAGCCTACTGATGGACCCCCCCTCCCCACATACACTCACTGCACTGCACTGTAGTATCCCTGTCGATGTCCTCAATCTTAGGCCATTCCAACTACCTGTACATGTGTAATCTCTGTGGCGCATCTTGAAATTCGTAGTACTATAATGATGACATGCACATAGGCAGGGGTTCTCATCCAAACACTGTCAACTGTGTCTGTGTGTGTGTGTGTGTCAGAGTGTGTGTTACTGTGTCTGTGAATCCCTGAGTGTGTGGGTGTGTCTGTGTTTGCATGCTGTCATGGCAGTGGGTATTACTGCTTCCCAATGAGAAGCCACTATTTCCACTGGCCTTTACCCTTGTCATCTGGCATACCACTCTTTTACCTCCTCTGTGCTCCAGGTAACTATACCTGTGATGTCACCCACTATAGATGTGACGGCTCTGAACACAGTAGCTTACTACACAGCTATCATGCTCTTGGATCATTAGAACAGTAAACATAATTGAAACATGGGAGAATATAACTGTGATGTGGAAGCTGCAAAGTGCATGCAGGTATTATCAGACTGAACTGTGGGTAGTCAACATGTACATATGGGACACTAACTGCAAACACCGGCATCCCTGGCACATGCAACTACACCTGAAAGAGGAAGGCAGAACATCAAGATTAACATGCTGTTAGTGTTGTTACACATGATACATGCTGTCAAACGTACAAAATGCAATCTAAACCTATAATACATGGTATGTCTGCTATCTGTCAACACTACTCAACAATATTAATCTACAATTGTCTATCTAGTATGTTCACCCTGTGCATCAGATCATATGAACGTGTCCCTGCACCGATGGTGTGGATGACAGGGATGCGGCACAGGCATCATCATATGCTCAGGGTGATAATGTTTGCCAGAGGACTAGGCTACGCCATTGGATGACATCATGTGTGTATGTGTGTGTGTGTGTGTTAGGGCCTGTGATATCATTGGGCGTGTGTGGATGTTATGCGTGTGTGTGTTGAGGTGCCCTACATTTGTTTCCAGTGTGTGTGTATGCATGCAGACAGGTCTGGCATGTGGCTGGCCTACACAGGGGTATTACTGACAGCTGCAGACTGTACAAGGCAGGTGTCACAGTTCACAGTGTCCAGCCACAGCCACGTGACCTGCGCCTGCCAGGGGTTGCACTGCAAGATGATGGTGAGCATTTACAAGTGCCTGGATGTTGTCAGTTAATGAATGGACAGCAGCCCTCTGAAGCCTCAGACCTTCTCTGTTGTGCCATTTAGCACATGCCTGTGCCTCCATTACAGCCTGAAACATGAGTCTGGTGACTCCAACTGATGTGCTTTGTCTCGCAGGGCCAGGTTGGCCAGTGGAGCTCATATGAGCAGTGCTGGGCACATGCCTTTGTGGGACATCACCAGTCTGTTGCCTGGGATCATGGTGTGTAGGCACACCTTCCATAGTCTCCACACTTCCCTGTTCCATGCTACCACCCGCCAACTGTCCTTCCTCTATGGCCAGTGGTGATGGGGTATGTGCAGGCAGGGGAACTGTGTGCGAGAATGAGGGGGAGACAAGCGGAATAGTAACCAATGGCACAGATTCAGCCCCTGAAAACCCTGCCTGTACCTCAATCATACTATCATCATCACTGCTAGAGTCTGTGGGGACACTAACATCAGGTGGACCGCAGGAGGGCAACGCACCTACATCAACACCTGTGAGGGGAAGACAAGAACTGTACATTACAAGTTATACCAGACAGACAGACAGACACACACACACACACACACACACACACACACACACACACACATGCTACATGCAGGTGATATGGCAGATGCCATTCAGCTTAGACAATTATAGTTTCAGTTTAGACAATTATAGTGGTAGTTATCATACATCCCTGAGTTGCACACAACAGCATGCATGTGTTATAGCAGACGGCATGCACCTTACACAATTATAGTGGTGGTTAGCATACATACCTGTATTGCACCATTTGTGTTAGTAGCCTATGCCCCATACCTGCAACACAATGCATGCACTTTGCACCATTGCACCACACTGCCATGGTGTGTGCAACATACACCACGTTAACAGACCATCGCTAACCTTTGTACATCTGCCACTGATGCTTTGTGTTGGCCACTGCCCCTATGTGTGAAGACATGAGCAGTAGGGTATGTCAACTGCATACTATGTTTGCCTGAGCCCTAGCTTGCATATCTTCCCCAAAGCAGTGCATGTCTGTTCAACATTATTCCGCCTACCCCTGATCTGAGTCTAGACATTGTGTATGTGGCTGTACACACATGTCTGACATAGCTGTCCCTACTTTGCAATGGTGCCACAGACCAGCACAAGTTTACAGTACACCAGCCTGCTGTGTGGCGTATGACCTTGCCAATCACATGTAGTATGACATGTCTTCTGCTGACGTGTTGAATGACATGCATACATGTGTAACACAATGGTGTCCTTTCCAATCAACAGTATGGTAATGGTGTCCCAATGCAGGGACGTCTTATACTAACATGGGCCTTCAGCTGATGCAATGTTGTCTGTCCACCCTACAAATATGCAGGAACATACTGCACATTGAGCTGATGTGCATAGCCATTGCAGGGCATCATGTGGCTTCACAATTGCTATACAGTGTGAGCTACTGACACAGTTCATAGCCATGACTATGTTCACATACAATACATATCTAATGTGGAATGTGACCCATGTCACTGAGGTGTATACACACTAAACCCTAATGTGGAATGTGTGACACAGGTCACAGAAGGGTATACAGATGACACCCCTGCACATCTGCAAGCATATTACTGATGCCTGGCAACTATGCCCACACATGGCTAACATAGTAGTACTCTATGTCCCACATGCTATCTGTGTACCTCACACAAATGAGGAGCAGGCATGACAGTGATGTCTGACACCAGCAAGATTAATGTACTGTATCTGTGGCTTGATGTGGTTGTATGTGTATGTTGTGCAACACATGTATGTATTTGGATACTGTATAGGTGAATGCTTCCATGTCGTGACCCACTCAAGATGTTCAAGACATGTTATGTGGTGGTTTCATGTTATGCCTACATGAGCTGTGCACAGGCCTGTATAATGTTTAGTGTTTCACATCTGCAATATCACCATTACACATAGGCCATAGTTGTATTGTGCCAAGCCAATGTACAACAGGGTGTACACACATGTACATCACTTCTACTGTGTGTGTTGCTTCATGTCTCTGGCCATCCTCCATGGCCATGTGTACACATGTTCTGTCCAATGGTTGTGATGGCCATCTTATTTCACATGTCAGTGTTATCCCATATGACATACACCCATAGATGTCATATGCTCCACTGAGGACAGGGTTATGCAGACAAAGGGTCGTATGTATGGGATGTGAGACATGTTTTGCAGGATAGTTCAGCAGTGTTGCAGTCAGCCCACTAAATGGACATGTCAGATAGCACATCACATTGTGTGACATTCATAGCAAGGGTATACTCCACAAGGGTGTATCCTGTGGGCTGGTCATACTCCAGCTCCAACACATTTAGAGTGTGTGCACACATATGCTCTATGTACAGTACTGTTCATATTCCCAACATGTGTAATGCAGATATGTAGTACTTGTCCCTACAGTGGAACACACCTCCACCATTGTATTTACTGTTGTCCGCACATCTGGCAATGACAGTTTGGAAGGTTTAGCGTAGGTGTTTCATATAGTCCTCAATTGTTTCACATAGGTAAACACGGTGATGCATTGCAGGTCTGACCAGTGTCCATTAATGAGGACCACCATACATTATGTGTACGTGTGTTATGGCAGATAGCATGCAATTAATATGTTCCATGCATTATCAAGCCTGGTAAATAATAACAATCTCACCTGACACAGGCTGCTGTCGCTGAAAAATGCCAGAAGTACCTAAACAGGAGTGTCACAGCAGTAAGATCATTATCCAAACCTGTGTGATAGCTACAGGGTGCAATGTCCATGTTAGCACATAAGCCAGTACAATACACTATACTATGGATTATGCACATCTGTGCATACATAGAGTAGCAGACTATAATATGTGTCATGTGTGCATACATGCCTTGCATATTTATTTATTTATTTATTTAGTTCCAGTTTGATTACCAGGGAAGTCCACTGGGTCAGAGTGACCCATTTTCACTGGAGAAAAGCTCCAAGATACATAATACAGATAAGGTACAGAAATACATGGATGTCAGTCTTACATAATATGGAAACAGTTACAAGTAAGTACCTTGAAAATATGCAAAATAAGCAGAAAAGCATTGAGTGTGGACTTATTGTTTATACATTTTCTTTAGTGTGCACACTCAGATATTAGGTGAGAAGATGTTTTTTTACATACTTTTAAGTAAAACGAGGATACACTATACATGCACAATTTCAGAAAATAAATTAGTAATGAAAAGCTATATACAATATTTACAATGTTGAACCATAAGAAATAAGCAGCTAATAGAGAAAGGAGAGCAAAGAAAATGCTCATGGGAGCATAGCTGAAGGAGAGTTATTGAGGTTATTGATAGCTATTGTTATTGTATTGATAGTTATTGATAGCTAATGGAGAAGGGAGAGCTTAGAAAATGCTCATGGGAGCATAGCAGAAGGAGAGTTATTGAGGTCTTAGGAACCTGAGTGGGAAAAAACCCCCAGGGGAATGGACTAAGGAAGATTAGGTTGTATGGCGGCAATTGCATTTCCATTTTGTGGCCAGGTGTTTGGTAAGCTGAGTTTTGAAGTTTTCTAAGTTTGGGATGGTTCTTAGAGAGGGAGGAAGGGAATTCCATTTTTTGCCTAGAGAGACAGTGAGGAGAAGTTGGCCTGCTGTACTTTTGGGTTTGGGGTTAGCAATTAGGTTTTGATGTTCAGATCTGAGAGCTCTATTGGGGGTGTAATGGGGGAGGATATTAGTTAGCGCTGGGCACTTAGTTGGGTGATATACAAGTCTGTGTGCAGTGGTGAGTTGGAGGAAGTCTAAGTAGTTTGGGAGTTCAAGCCACTTTAGGGATCTTAAGGTAAGGCAGTGATGGGTAGAAGGTTTAGATTTGGTAGCAAATTTTGAGATTTTATTATAGCAGTTTTCTAGTTTGGAGGAAATAGAGGAGGATAGGTTAGTTAGCAGGGGGCTCCATATAATAACGAAGGCAGTAGATAAGTGGTGGCTAGAGGATTCCTAGTAGTATAAGAGAGGAAGTGATTGTTCCTATACAGCATACCTAGCTTTTGGTGGGTTTTCTTAATATTTTGTTGAATATGGATATCGAACTTGAGATGTTCGTCAATAGTAATACCAAGTAGTTTAGCGGAAGGAACTACTTCTATAGCTGAACTAGTTTGTCTTAGCACTTTGAAGGCATTTTTGTTGTAGGAGAATTACTTTGTGGGAGGGAAAAGTAGAATTTTTGATTTGTTTGCACTGAGAGAGAGGTGGTTTTGGTGCATCCAATTTTCGGTGGTTGAAAAGGCAGTTTGTGTTTTAGACAGCAATTCTGAGAGGTTAGAGGCAGAGTAGATTAAGGTAGAATCATCTGCATATTGAATAATTTTGGAATCAGTAATGGCAGCATGAAAGTTGTTTATGAAGATATTTGTACAGTAACACATGTAACTATGTGAAATATAGTTGTGTTTTAAGTGCAGTAGTGACTTACCAGGCAACACCAGACTCGGTGGTTGAGAGACACCCACCTCCACAATACCAGCTAAAGCTTGTGGATGGAGGTCTGCAGGTGTCCCCAGGTTGGCCAGTAGCTCCTCAGTATGTGTGAGTGGGGGCTGGGTGAGTGGCCCCCCACCTGTTGCACCTTGTTCCCTGGCGATTGCATTAGCATGCTGTTTCGCCCATCTTATGAGGTCAGTGCAGTGTCAGTGCACCTGCTGATAGGTGTGATTGTGACCACCAACATCATTTACCCTCCTGCAGAGTTCCTCCCACAGGGCATCCCACTGTTGTGCATCCTGTGGCACATGGCCGAAGAGCATTGTGTGATTGTCGAGGAGGTATGGGATGAGGACCTCATACTCCAAGCAGCTGTACCCTGGCAGTCTGCTATGTGGCATACTTGGAAGACATAATGATGGAGACAGGTCACAGTAACTCACAGAGAAGTACAGCAGTACAGCTGAACATACATGTGTATCACATTTATTAAGATTACAAATACGTCTTTGCAAACCTACATGACACTAACACCACTGACATGTATAAGTCACACACATTTGACACTTACTGGTGATGTGATGTTATTGCCATATATGTGTGTGTCATGTGATGACATTGCTCATACACCATGTGGATGTTGTCTTGACGTGGGCATCTCTGTTTGCCTGTACTGATGTCTTTACCTATCAGCACATGTCTAGATGTGTTCACATTAATGCAATTGACCTTAATGCTGTGTATATGTCACATATATATATTCATACCTAGCCATTAGGGACATGACCTGTGACCCTGCAGACTTGCAAGCTTGTATGTGTTTTGCCATATACACCTACATGGCACTGTACAGCTGTGTAGCATCCTGCCATGTATTGCCTGTGTTGCACATGTGTAACACATGGGACAATAGCTAGCCTGATGGTATTTGCAGGGTTGGATATCAAGTATAGCATGTATGGTCATAGTGATCTAGTAGGCTATATGCCCTGGGCCATTTATGAGCCTAGGCAGACAGGTTACCTAGCTGTAGGCAACAGACAGGTAAGTTTCAGTGGCCAGTTCAAGCAGTGCCACAGAACTGATCTACAGGGTTACTGATATATTTGGCATGCTGTCATCACACCATGTCACAGAGAGGGGCAATGTGTAGCTTCGCTGGACAGGGATGCATAGTATGGCAAGAGTATGTTAAGTGTATGGGACAGAGGTTTGTCAGGCATGTTGTGATCCTTGTACTAGAAAGGTGGATGTCCATGATGTATGTGTTTATTTGGGATCAGGATGTGTTAAGTGTAGCATGTCCAACACCTCTGGGTTGGACATGGCTTTATTCATGGTAGGCTGCATGCTACATAGTGCAGCTAGGGATTGTGAAGGGCAGTGTAGGACATCTACACATGGGCAATAACCCTTAAAGGAAATATGCGATCTATTATGGGTCACATGGGTGTTGAGTATGGCTGAGCAATTATCTCTATATTCCTGGATGGCACCCTGTCATGATTAGGGGTGCCACATATGACTACCTGTCTGGTGTGGTAAAGTAACTATCAAAGGAAAGTACTGTCCAGCTGCATCCCATACACACAGTTGCCATTATGTTGACAGCTGCCTAGGTGGTAGTTAGTGGGTACTGGGTTTGTAACACAGAGGATGATAATGCAATACTTAGCTGTCAGATTGTGGCCATATGCCACACACCACACATCTGACACACTAAGGCCTTTCTGTATGTTGAATGCAGCACACATTGAGTCGACTATTGCTCCTAGTTCATAGTCATTTGCAAACATCAATAGGCTGATGCCTTCTGTGTTAGTCTGTGTGGTATAGATAACAAAGAGGGGGAGTACCAAGAATGACCTCTATATTACTGTGGCTGGCACTGGTTTGATGTGCGTGTATTAGTCAGACACCTTCTGTAGTGTTGGTTCTGCCAGCAGTCCATTTGCCAACCACTCCTGTGACATAGGAATATACACCTAGTTTAATGAGTGTAGCTGGAACACAGTATGGGTGATGGTGTCCTACAACCTGGCAAGGTCATGATATGCAGTGTGAATTAACCCTACTGACATCTACATCTGTACTGAGTACATCAAATACGTTGATCATGATTCATGGCCGTACAGATCAGACTCAGCAGGGTAGTAGTGCACTATGTCCCATTAATAATGAAGTCTCCCCCCTTTGTGGGGTGTGATAACTGTTGCTGTGCACCATTCTGTGTGTATACAGCCTGACATGGAGCTATGAATGAAAATGATGTGTATGTGGATAGCTGAATGTTCTTACATTTTTGTAGGATACACCCCGGAATATTGACAGGTCCCATGAAAGCTGTATGTATGGCTTTAGAGAGTGCAGCTTGTACCTGCATAGTCATTAGTACAGGGATCCTGTAGTGTACATGGATATATTACTAAGTGTACCTGTTGGGGGGGATGGGGGTGGGTTTAGGTTCTCCAAGACCCCATCTGGATGAACGGGTGATATTTTTGTAGGTGCCGTACTTCCCATGCCATAGTGCTGTGCAGCACGGCAGGTCTTGTCGTTGCCATTACGATTAATGACACAGCTATAGAATGCTCTGTGCTTGGCCTCATAATATGTGGCTGATTAGTTTCACAGTAGCTTTGTGTGGTTTTATATGGTTTATCTGCATCTTACTGAGGCTGACCAGGGATCACCTACACTCATGTGTGTTCACTCTTGCAACAGTTACTACCTTCTGTGGTACAGTTTAAAGCATGGTACCACCAGTTTGCCTTCTTGTTTGTGTTGGGTTGAATCCTGGTTCTGTTTGAATGGCACAATCACTGCACATATGTGACTGCTTAAGGTTCATTTGTGTAGGATTCAGCATTTGCACATGCATTGTCCATTTGCATGGGTGCCATGACAGTCACAACTCTGCTCTTAGGAAACATAACATTTGCACTGGAGATTAACTATGTGTAGCATACTGTTAGCCCTGTTTGTGTGACTACTGTGATCCAGGTCAGTGGGGTTGATGCAATTCAACATGCATTGAGCGCAGGTGTTGGTACGAGGAGTCTTCCCAGTTAATAATGGAATAGTTGAGAGTAGCCATTATTATGGTTCTGTCTCAGACCTAATCTTCCCCATTACAGCAAATTATGACAGTTGGGAAGTCAGCGGCCTGGTGGGTGATCTGTCTCAAGGTCCATTTTGAATTCCACTTTAGTACAAAGGTAGTTGCTCAGCATAATGCATCTAAATTCATGCAAGTGCAACTAGTGTGGGTGTGTACATATCCTTCAGGAATATGGACACACCTGCGGCCCGTGTGTTCCAATAAAGGATAATGGGCAAGAGGTGAGGTATGTGTTATAACATGATCATGCAGGTGTGCTCTCCGGAGCATTGAAACATGTCTCAGCCACTGCACAGATATGTTCTCCATGTTAGGGATTGTCATATGTGTGTCCGTATAGTGTTTCTGAAATATATCATTGTGTAGCAAGACCCGCAGTTTATTGCTTGGCTGTCCCTGTAACAGTAGTGGACCTTCACTTGAACCATGCATGATGAAGGCACTATAGGTGAAGCATGAGCCCTAGGCAGTATCCAGATTCCCAGGGGTGACAGGTGCAGGCCCTGTCTGGTAAACCATCATGGTCTGTCAACCATGTTATCCCAGGACGACAGATACTGGATACTCTTTGACTTGCACCACTACACTAGAAAATTGTGGAATACAATCCTTTTGTCCCTGTACTACAGTATCATTCTGGCCAATGCTACCCAGGTCTTAGGACATACTTGCATGGGCTACAAGACCTGACAGTTCCTACATGTGTTTCCATGCAGTCCAGGCTACTGCATCACAGGTCCTGCACAATAACATGGAATATGCCAGAGCCATGTGTATAGTTCAAAAGGTGGTCTGAGTGTATGGGTATGTGGCTAATCATGGCAGACAGGCAGCTGACAGTATGTATGCCCTCGTATAGGTTGGTGTGTAACATAGTGCTACAGTTTGCATTCACAAATGAGTACTGTTAGGCATGTTTCCAGTCATGTGTTCTGAGGTGTGGCACAATTATACAAACTATGTCATATAGTTTGTGTATTTCGGTATCTGTCTCTTCCTGCTTGGGGGGGGGGGTCACTTGTTTGGCCAGATACTTAGACATGTCTGTGAATGTGTGTGATTTCTGGTAGTGTGTGTGGGTGTCCTTACTGTGTTCTGGTAAGGGTATGTGTTGGTTGTGTTGATGAGCTGCATGTATTAACCTACACCTCATGACTGTCCAGTCCAGTCATGGCTATAAACTTGGCTGCCTTCCAGCTTACCCCTGTAGCTGCATCCCAAACAATGTGTGGGGCATGGTGTTAGGTGGGTTTGGCAGTGTATATGGCATAGAGATTACATTCCCCCAGGATGGCCACATACACAAAGCTGACATTAGTAAACACCAGTAGCTGACTAGTGGACATGCCTGTATGAGCATTCAATACTACAAGTACCAAGTACTGTATTTAGTTTACGTATTGCTTATGAAGATGTTTCAGACAGTGATGCTCACATGTAAATATTTGTGTTATGGACGTGACAACACTGGCTATTACGGAAACATTGCAGCTACCTTTAGCAGCAATCCTACTCTGAGGAGCACATCACATCCTGTTAGTTGATTACAGATGATGCAAGTGTCTACAGGTCTGTTTCCTTCTCTGGGTATATACTCACATATCCACCAGGACCATGAGCTCAGTTGGGCACAGACACCCACTCTCCAAACAGAGTCATGTATCAATAGACTCTGATGCCACTATCAACATGATCAGGATATAATCAGATAGTGTGGGCCATCACCTATGAAGCGGCTATTACACATGGGCAGCTGTTTCCTACATCTTACACTCCTACTGCAGATATTACACTGGAGTTAAAGATGATATGCGACCTGTTTCATTACCAGTGCTGTGCACTACCTTACATACAGTATGTGCAAGCGGCTGGTAGGTTGGCAATGAGAGGTTGGGCTACACAAACCTGGTAGTTCAACCAGTGTGTCTCTACTCTCAATATCCACTCTATGTAGGTGTGCACATAGCCTTTTGGTCCAGCCCTGTAACAAGGGTCACTACACATTTGCATAACATGTACACATGCACAGCTATTATTGCTTTCAAATGATACTAGAGAGGTCCAGCCCTGTAACAAGGGTCACTACACATTTGCATAACATGTACGCATGCACAGCTGTTATTGCTTGCAAACGATACTAGAGAGGTGGATATTACATGTGTTACGTGCATGGATAGTTACCTGGCTCTTCCAATTATCTTTGCTATCATACTGCTAAACTGTCAGATGAATACACGTGATATGTATCCTGTCATTGAGTATTGTAATTGCCAATAGACATAACTACTGTTTGCATAACATAACAGAACTGCTATGTAGAATAGAATAGAATACAGATCTGCCTAGAATACTGTACATTACACAGTTATTGGCACAATATCCCACAATGCACACCATATTTGCATGGTAAGCCTATCTTTAACATGTTCATTTTACTTATACACCCATACATATATCGACTGTTACAATATATCGATATATACTATCCCCTGTTATAGCACATACTTGTTGGACCATTCCTGACACTGACAGTGGCTGGAAGCAAATTGGAGGGTTCCAAGCCCATATCATCCCTTGTGGTGTATGCGGAGTTTGCTGTGTGACCTACAGCAGTACACACATAGCATACTACAAGCATTACTACTGCTCAACAATACATCGCTACAAGATAGCTACTTCCACTACATGCATTGATTACACTGTAATTCTTACAGTACAGGTACTACATACACAGACATACTACATGTTATACATACCTTCTTAGTAATCGGAGATGTTATTGACTACTATAATACTCGTTTTCAATTCATCTTTCAGTGTTTTGTACTGTCCTACAGGTAGATACAGATGGTTTGAATGTGTGACAAGGCAACCTTTTATAGTTACAGATTAGTAACATGTGCTATCCCGATAACCAATTGATGCTCCTAAGTAGCTAATTACATGCACATCAGCTGTGCTGCTACTGCCTTAGCCAATACCATGGCTACAGTGGAGTATAACTGAGTACTCCACTTGGGTGTTGTCCCTTTGCCTTACTTGTGAGGAAGACAGTGTGGAAGTGTTGTTAGGAATCTATTGCAACAGCTGTATGGAGACGAACAGTAACATATTGCGTATAATGCCTAGAGGATTTGGTCTAAATGTGAGTACTGCTGTTATATTTCTAAACATTGCTACTTGTGCAGGGTTTGTCTGTACCTAATACTTTTGCATATGTTTCAGTCTGACCAGGTTGCTTGACCAGCTCAAGGCTGCATAACTATGCATATAATGTTAGGGGGTTTACAGTGCGCTTACCAGACATATTTAGTTTGGTGTTACTGTCTATCATACTGTGCTGATAATCAGTACACGGCAACGCATCCTGGTGTATGAGCCTTTCAGCCCTCTGAAACGGGATTAGGTCATACAAACCCTGTTATATCAGCAGCTGTTCAATTGTATAATGGCAACTATTTCACATAGGGCCATGTTAGTGTGTCTGTGTCCAGGTATGCTAAGGTTTCAGCAGATGTACAGTAGTTGAATAATTGGTTATGGTATGACAGTATGTACTGATGTAATTATTTTGGTTGTGGGGTAGATGTTGGTGGGTGTACATAGCACATGCAGGTGTGTAGGAACCTCTTTTATACAACGTCTATATGTGTGTGGGTGTTCTTTCCCTATGTGAATACCTATCCCTTAGTGGACTAATACTATGGTAATAGCAGGCTGATTCATTAAGGCACTATTAAATGCTTCCTGTATAGCATGCAGGTACTGTTGGTCCTTGAATCCTTTTAGCAATACATCGGAATGTAATAAAGTTTTGCAAAATGAAAGCTGTCTGTGTATTTCTGTCACAGATATTTGCAGTCATTGCAGTTGTGTTGGTGACTGGGTCCATAGAACATATTTGTAATAGTGTATTGGCATATACTCTTCATATGTTATGTTCATATTGTTTGGGGGAGGGGCGGAATGTGTGATTGCTATGGTCCATGTTATACTCAGATATGACCACTTCGGATGCTGTCTACAGACATGTGTGTATGTATGCATTTATATATATATATATATATATATATATATATATATATATATATATATATATTGTATACATTTATCTGTACCTCCATAGATGTGTAGATGTTTTTAACCTATCTATATATCTACATATATATGTAGACCTGTATATATTGACATGTCTCAATGTATCTCTCTCTCTCTCTCTCTCTCAAGATATATATATATATGAGCATACACCTTTAATTGGGTACATGGCGGGTTGTCCTATTTCAGCATATTCCTCCCTTTTGTGTTTTAACCTGTCTGCATACACAACTGGTATAGGTACATCCCAAGTAGCTTAGTGTTAGGTTACTCTGAGAATGGAGTACATGGTTGTGGGTTCTACTCCTGGAAGGTGTTATTATTTTACCTCTCAGAGTAGGCACTGGTAGGGAAAACATGAATAACACACATTTATGTGGTTGTAAGCAAGTTTGCCCGTGGTCTGTGCGATGTTAAGCAAAGGTTAAACCTGTGAAGCGCTTCTTCGTTTACCGTGTTTCAGTGCCGCTTACCATCACACAAACCCGCTTACAACTGCTTAAGAGTGCTTTAATCCACCTGCATCCAACAGCCCTTTTTCTGGCCCTCAAAATAACCTAACAGCTCTTGAACCCGAGACCATGAACACCACAGTCACTGACTTTATCACTAAGGCATCTGAGATATGTGCACATGTTATGGTATTTAGAATATACATTGTACTACAGACAATCCTCACTACTGAAAACAAATGTGACAGTCAGTTGGTGTACATATGTCTGATACATGTTAATGTTCATATGTTTGTGAAATTAGGTGTTACAATGTGACATGACAGGGTGTATTATGAATGAGAAAGGTTCTTGCTTTGTGTCCCTTTTATATTGTCCCCATACTCCATGTATACCCCTCCAGTTCACTTATTGGACATCCGACCCAGGCCCTCCTTGGTGCATGATTGCATTACCCATCATTCCTTCCCCACCCCAGTCTTCACATACACAACAACCACCCCTTCTATGGTGAATTAGGCTAACATTAATTGTTATAATACCAGAGCTGCATATATTTTGTGTACACTCCAATTCCTTTGGAGTGCTTCTGTGTCACAAAGTGTGTTCATATCTGTTCATATATATGGCTGTTGATGTAACTGTATAATATATATATATATATATATATATATATATATATATATATATACATATGTGTGTGTGTGTGTGTGTGTGCAGACATCACTGACATGTATATATATATATATATATATATATATATATATATATATATATATATATATATATATATATATATATATATATATATATATAGATAGATAGATATATTCCGTATTAGTTTATTTCGTATTAGTTTGTAACAGTGATACATATGTAGACTGGAATGTGTTGGTTCACAAACGACAGTACATTACAATGTACTGTACATATGTACACAAAGTGACTGTCCCATTTGTGATCATTACAGTGAAATGCATATGGTATAAGGTGTAGTCTCAAAACTATGAAACATGTATACACCTTGGATGGCTTAGTGGTAAGTCCCATGACTATAGTGTGCATGGTCCAGGGTTCGACACCTGCAATGCTTTATAAATGTTTTTTACTGCAGAATAAGGCTCATTTAAGCAGTTGTAAGCATGTTTAAAAGTGTGTGTGTGACATTATAACAGTGGTTAAATACAGTTAAACAAACTTTGTAACGTATAACCTGTGCACGCAAACACGGCCAGATCCGCTAACTACTCAGGCTATATACATGTCAGTAGAGTAACATCTCACTATGTGCTGACATAACATTACATTTTCTGTTGACTGTACTCTCCAGCACACATGGGTTTATATGGGTGTTTTGAATGTTTATTATACAGACGATTACTACCTATATATGCAAGCTGTGGTTAAGGTATACTTTTGCACATGATAAACATACCTGCCTTTATCGGGATTGTAACCTCGAATGCACAGATACTATGCAGATGATGTAACCATTACACTGTTGACATTAATGTTGCTTCCACCAATTTCCTATTTAGATGATTTCTATGTGTAAGCTAGGCTAAGCAAAGGGCGGAGGCCCCCAAACTCACTGAGCTTCACATACTCTTGAAATAACAACATATAACAAATGTTCTGTGAGACAATACATTACATTCCTAACTACATCAGGCATAGACCCTCACTGACACACTTCAAGGGAAACCTTGTTGTGTGACTGGGTAACAGACAATACACCCCTGGGATCATGTGTTCCAGAACCATACAGCCAGGGGGTTGGGGAGCCTGTCCAGTTTGATAGCTGCTAGACCTGTTAGGGGAATTGAATGGTGTTGAACTGTCACATTAACATGTCCTATTTAGATCACTAAGTGCCCCTGTCACCCTCCACAACCTCAGTCTTCAAATGCTTCCAGCAACTCTGCCTGGAATTGCTTCATTGGCTATGCTTGACAGTGGCTCAGTTACTTCATCAATAGTGTGGGAAAAGCCAACACACTGTAGCTATGCTTCTAATTGCCCTTGGGCAGAGAGGTAGTAGGCTATCTGTGAACCTCTAATGTGCAGGCCATCACAACTATAATATGTGAATAAACAGACCTTCAGATCACAATATACAGTGAGAAATCACCATGTAGTCAGGAAACAGTTAAGTACAGCAAGAACATACAGAACACTGATACTTAGTCACTCCAAAAGCCTATCTTGGAAGCTAGATGACTTGTATAAGTTTAAGGCTTTCTATTGCTTACCAGTAGGTTACCTACAAGGGAGATGAAAAACAAGCACAGATGGGGAACATGCATGCAATGATACCATACCAGCCTATCTGTCAGCCTTACGCTTTGGAATACTGGCCAAGGCTATTGACGCCCTCATGGTGCCTTATTTAGGAGAGTCTTGAAGGTGAATACCAGCTCCATAAACAGCACAACAGCAGATTCAATGAGGGTTATGCTACTCAACACCACGGGGTTGGGATCACAACATGCATGCACTCACAGCACTCCTCAGGATGGACAACATCAACATCTGTGCAGTAACTGACATCTGTCTTAAGGCTTCTGAGAGCACACCAACACTACCAGACTACAACCCATACCACACATTTCTGCCACAGAACATGGACTGACAGAAATGGAGGGGCTGTATCCATATTCATCAGGGATACCTACACCTCCAGGTTAGTGGGGCAGCATGATTGCTCTGAGATCATCCATGTGCAGCTAACATCAGCCACAATTGCAAATGTAAACTGTGGCCTGCTGCGGATCAGCCTCCATGACCCAGGACCTCCACTCCATCTACCTGGAGACAGTGGAGAATATGACAGTTCTAACGCACACCCTGGCATTGGTGGATGTCAACTACCATACCATTAACTGGGAAACTTACTCTGGTACGCACTTCCTGGAATTTATCACGTCATATGCCCTGTATCAGGTGGTAACGTCCCTAAAGTGGGGTGGAAACTACTAGAAGTGGTCATCACCAACATGGGCAACAGTTGCACCACAGCAGAGGTTAACCTGTCACTGGTTAGATCTGACCATGAAGTATTCACTGTTTCCACACCCAAGCATCTCCCCCACCCACAGATACCACAGTGTATACCTTTCCTACAGCTAAATTTACACTACTAGTGACAGGGGTGGAGGGTTTCACAGCCCCCATGCTAAGGGGAAACACTGCTCAAGATACAGACAGATTTACAAATGCAGTCTATAAGCACCTACATGGATGTATGGATCATGCAACCAAGCCTCACTCCTCCTAGACAAGGACACTGGTCTGGCAGTCCTCTGCAATGTTGTGTCTTTTGGCTTTTCCCGGTTAGGGGTCGCCACAGTGGAACTCTAGTCTGCTAATGACTGGCAGTAGATTTTTACATGCCAAGTTGCCAGCCCTGATGCACAACCTTCAACGAAGGTACGCCCATTCACACATGTCTCCACACAGAAGACGCTCTAGCTGAGAATCGAACAGGACAACATCTTACTGTGAGGCGACAATGCTACCGCAGCACCACCACCGCAGTACTAAACAGGCTATACTACAGAAGTAGGACAGTGTTCCAGACACACAACAAATCCCACAAAGGGCAGACATCTGTGACCACTATTAGTATGATACGTAGGTCCCTTATGACATCATCCAAGGCTAACATCAACAGGAGAATACGCAAGGATTCGAAAGATAACCTCAAAGCCTTCTTTGTCTATGTCAAGGATCTTAGTGGTGACACACAGATTTGCACTGTGCTGGTGAAAAATAGCACAAAATATGCTGACCCTACAGATACATTCAGTGCATACTTCAGCCCCTAAAGAGCCCACAACACTACCCAAAAGGTACAGTATCCCACACATCAGAGACACACAGATGGAAATGGCCCTCTCTAACAGCAGAAAACAGCATCAATGGAGGCAGATGTTGTCCCAGACTGCATCTTGCAAACTGTCCAAGACAACCTGCCCCCGACCTAATTAAGCTTTCCTACCTCGGCCTCTCCACAGGCTACATGCCCGTTCAATGGCAAGTGGCAACAGTTATTCCACTCCATCAAGGTGGAATCACAACTGAACATGGTAACTACCACCCCACAAGCCTGACTAGCCTGGTCTGCAATGGTATGGTTCGCATCCTCATGGCACTCATTAACAAAGACATTGGTTACTTCCGAACATGTGACCCAACCCAGGTCAGCTTGGTTGAGTGCAGCTCATGCCTACTGAACCTGTTTTATGTCTTACATACAGTCACCAAGACATTAGATGATGGGGGAGGTGGTTCACACATACTACCTGGACCTCGCCAAGGCTTTTGACACCATGCCCCACTCAGGTTTCATTGATAAACACACCAGCCTATACATACACCCATACATCACAGGTTGGGTTGCCAATGGGCTTACACGCAGAACCCACATGGTATGACTAGCGGTCTCCAGGTCCAACTCTTGAACAGTCATGACTGGTGTCCCACAGGACTCAGTCCTGGGAGCCCTACTGTTTGGCATATAAGTCTCAGAGATACAGGCAAACACAGGTGGACTACGGCAGACCATGTCTGGTAATGACTGCGAACTGGGAGCCATGATTAATAGTCCAGCTGACACAGACATCCCTCAAGAGGCCTCACAGAGAACGTCACAGGGTGCCAACGACATGGCATCCAGCCAAGTGCCACTAACTGCATGGTCATTCCATTGTGGAACTAGCACCTACATATTAACACATAAGTGGCAGTCACTCTAATACAGATGAGGTAATGGGGTATCTGGGGACTAAGGTAGTTAGTGATCTCCCCTTTGACAATCATATCTCCACAGTAGTTAGGACATCCTTCTATGTAGGCCATCTGATTACTAAAGGATTCCCATCTAGACATACTGGGGTTATAGTGCCCCTTTACTCATCACTCATCATTCCCATCATAGGGTATAATAACACATGTGATGTACCTCAGAAGACACTTCCAACAGCTGGGGGGGGGTCCATGAATGTATCTCGGCAAGGGGAATACTGGCCTTCAACATATGGCCTATGCAGCCAGACTGAATAAACTCCTGCTTTACTCAGTGGCATCTCGTTTACCCAGAGATGATCTCCGCTGGCCAACACAGCCATGTCGAACTCAGGCTTGATGGATATGCTCCACCTATGGGAATCCATGTCGCAGTGAGCCACACACTGCAGTGAGCTGAACCTTGCCACAACAATAACTGGAAGATGCTGGAGGGACAGCTTCCTGTCACAGACACTACCCATACTTTGGAACAACATCCCTAACTACATTATACAGAGCCCCTCACTAACAATCTGCAAAAGAAACCTTGAAGAGTGGATGGGGAAAAGTAGATGCACCCCAGGGATCCCGCCATTCGCTCTGCTCCACAGAGGGACAGTTAATGAATCAATGGGGTGGCAAAAGCTGACACATTTTGGCTGGGCTTATGAATGGCCTCTGACAGTTGGCCGAGTACCTACCTATGAATCTATACATACAGTATTTGCATATGCTGATAGCTTACTTTACTGTTCAGGTGTTGACTTACCTTGTGCCAATGGCAGTTGTGTGTGCAATATTTGAGGGCTGCCTTTGTTGGATGCACACAGTAGACTGCCTATACATGACAATTTACAGATAGTCTTGTGTGTGTGCCATCCATTTTTACTGTGTGTGCAGGTGGAGAAAGGTGTCAGTCCCTAGGTGCCTACACTGTCAGTGTGTGTGCTATATATTCCTTCTTTGCCAAGGCATGGGCATATTGGGCATGCCTCCATCTGCCTGCTGGGGCTGGCTCAGGGTGTTCATGGTCTGAGTACCTCTGTGCTTGTGGGGCCCTTGGCAATGGTGGTGGGCTGTGAGGGCTTTCATCATTCTGTCCCTGCTGCAGCTGTTTCCGCAGGACCATATTGTGTAGCATAGCACACACTATGAAGATGTGGGCACATGTGCCTGGAGAGTAGTGCAAGGCTCCACTAGATGTGTCCAAGCAATGGAACCAAGATTTCAGTATCCCAAACACACTCTCTATGATGATTCTGGTTTGTGCGTGTGCCTCATTATGGCGTTCTTGCATGGGTGTGTGTGTATTTCTAATGGGAGTCATCATCCATGGTTCCAGTGCATAGCCAGCATCCCCCACCAGGTGGCCATTTGGGATGCCCCCCCTAGCAAATAACTGATACAGCTGTGACACATGCCAGATATGGGAGTCGTGATAGCTTCCAGGGCTGCCAGCACACGCATCCATGATAATGCCCTGGGCATTGCACATGATCTGGCAGTTGATGGAGGGGTATCCCTTGTGGTTTATGTAGTGCCTACCCTGCTCACTGGGTGGTGACTTGATGTGTATTTGCGTGCAGTCTATTGCACCCAGTACCTCCGGGTAGTCTGCCACATGGTGGAAGAGATGCATATTGCTGGCCAACTCCTTCTGCGTTCGGGGGAATTATATGTGCTCATTGGCATGTGATAATAACATGGCATCCAGGAACTGATGTAGTACCCTGGATGCTGATGCCTGTGAGATCCCCATGATATCCCCAGTTGGTCTTTGAAAGGTACCTGTAGTTAGTATTCTCAGGCTTACACATACCTTCGTATCCACTGGGATGGGTTCCCCTCTGTTTGTTCTGGCTCTGAGGCGTGGCCGGCACAGCTCCACAAGTTGTTGTAGGATGTCCCTGTCCACCCTGTAATGCTCTGCTATCTTCATGTAGCCCCTGGTAGGTTACCCTGGGTCTGAACACTCTCCTCCTCCTCTGGTGCCTGAGGTGGTCGTGTGCATCATCCTGCACACCACCTTCAGTCTTCAACACACGCTGGTGGATCAAAGCTATGGCAGCCCCTAACATGTACATAATAAATGTTCCCCATCTGTATACACCACTGGTGCAGAGTGTATGGGAATACACAAATGTGTGTGAGGTGCTTTCACACTTTATAGTATTGTGCTATGGATGCTGCTGATGTCAGTGGGTGTGTATGAGCTATTCCAGCTGCAGCATGTCTTCATTATGGGTTTTGCAATGAGTACTGCAAGTGTGGAGCCTTTACTGTGGAGAACTACTTGCCTGCCTTGATTAATCTGTTGCCTTTTAATTCACTTTTAGACCTGGATCCCCTCCCATTATCAGGCATGCATCCACCTGCCGTCTTTCTTGTTTTGTACTTTCCCTACCCAGTCATGGCAAAATGTGCCTTGTAGCTGATATACTGCATATCGGCTTTGTTCTTTGACACTTTACTGTTTTCTTTGCAGTACAGCCCCTCCCCATCCCTGTTCTGCAGGTAGCTGCTTGCAGACTTGTTAGCTGTTGTCAATGGCCGACTGTAGGCTCCTAGGTGTTAATTAGTAATTTGTACTCCAATTTCCCTCCTGCAGCATTTCCTTATTTCTTTCCTATATCCTTCCTGTTTCAACTGCAGTGCGTGCCGCACATACCCATTTACTGGGTTTACTTGCGGTTTCATCTCCGTTCACATGCATACTCAGTTACCTTGTGTACTCTCAGCTAAGCATAGCTATGGCCAATTCGACACACCCCTATCCTGCAGCTTTGCCTAGCTGGGGCAAACCGGTTTAGCAATGCTCCAATGTGCTTACAGCAATGGCAACACACCCCTCTCTTGATGTCATCTTTATTTCAAGGGCACACCTCAGTGTTATAATGCTATGCTGTGAGGTGCATCCTTACACCAGCAGGGAATCTGCGATTCACTATTAATCCTCTCATTTGCATGTCATTGCCTACTAATTCCTAGCTACTGTGCATAACACTGTCACTGCCCCTTAGCAGCCCTTGCGCCATGATTATGGTCTAGCATGCCTGCCATTGACTATTATGGGGAAATCGTGATATGTGTTTCATTGCAGTTTTATTCTATATTTTTATATATTACTTGCAATCCTCTTTGCGCACCGCTGCCCTGCGCTTCCACGTCGCGATAGTGACTATATATATTAAATGTTAATTTTATATTTTGTACATGTTTTTTATGCCAGTGGTTATATATTTAGCCTTTGGCATATATTAACAATATAATACATGTGTTTGTTCGGCTGTCATGGCTCCGATTTTATTATTGCAAAAATGTAAATAGTTTTCTACAGTTTACATTTCTGCATGCTTACACTACGCCTGCACCACTTCCTGAATCACTACATACCTTCATTTGCATGCAGCACTGCTGCACATGGGGTAATTAGCATACAAGGCTTGGGAATTGTGCTGGTGTACCGTACGCAGGTAGTGCACGTGGAAACAGCTCGTACCTGAATCGCTCGGCGGCCATCTTTGGTGTTAGATCGCTGATGCTACGCCTGCACCTGGCGCAAGCTTCATGAATCCCGGGGAGTGTGTGTGTGTGTGTGTGTGTGTGTGTGTGTGTGTGTGTGTGTGTGTGTGTGTCTGTATGTGCACTACAAAACAGTGGAAAATGGAAAATGAATGGAGGAAATTAACATTTTTACTAAATGTCTGAAGAAAGATGCAAAAAATGAACTTATCTGACACTTGTGAGAAGAGTGCTGGAGGACCACGCCTCTAATGGATGGTGGCAAATTATATCTGAGGAGTCAAGAGATGCATTATGAGGGAAGGGAGGAACTCCAGTCCTGGAGAAAGTGCATGTAGTAGCTGAAGGTGCTGCCAGCCTGGATCCACCATGATGATGGATAACCCAAAAGTTGAGGTGTACAGATAGGACAAAGTAAAGATCTAAGGATTACTGGCAATTTATTTTTTTATTATTTATTTTTTTATTTTACATTTGTTTACCGGAAGAGTCTGACTGGGCATAAAACCCAGGGAGAAAATCCCCATTGTTAGTAAACTATTTTGTTAGTAGAAGGAAAACTGTATAATGCAATAAAGAAATAAATAGTAACAG
Source organism: Protopterus annectens (assembly GCF_019279795.1). Lineage (NCBI taxonomy): Eukaryota > Metazoa > Chordata > Ceratodontiformes > Protopteridae > Protopterus > Protopterus annectens. The sequence goes on along the minus strand of NC_056725.1, from coordinate 762,952,056 downwards.
ATATTCATAATGGTAAAAAGACTAGAACAGAATAAATTGGTCAAATTGGGGACAAGACCAATAATCTTGTGTAACAATGCTTCTAGAAGACACTTCTTACAGTAGTAGCAGGTAGTGACATTGTATACAATGAGAGTGCAGTTACGATACTTAGTCTTATATACAGGTAGCATAGCAAACTGAGGACTTAAAATATTATAGATATTAACAGTGAGAAAGAAAAAAAAACAACATAAGGTAGTCATATGATTTAAATTCAATGCTCATTACATATGCAATTAAAATTTTAAAATCAGTTAGTTCCATGGTTTGGGCTACCCATGCCCAGTACATGTTCAAGTCCAGGAATTGGTGAGGTGGGCTTTAATGTGATGCTTGACATTTTTTAAGCTAATTATAGTTCTAATTTCAAGTGGTAAGGCATTCCACAGTTTAGCAATGTAGTAGGAGTATAGAGAGTCACCTCAGCTATTTTTACTCCTGGTTACTTCAATTAGAGCTTTATTAGTGGATCTTAGTGGATGGGTACTTATATGGGGATTGAGGAGGCCTTGTAGAGCTGGTGTTTACTTTTGTCAACCATGGGAAGGGAAAGACCAGTTTTGCTACCCCTTTTTGGTTGAATGAATTTTATCAAAATGCCCTATAGAATGAAAAATGTTGTCAACTTTCCAGAGATTTGTAGATCATATCCTGTTGGGAGAAGTAGGCTACATCAATTATATTGCAATCTACAGTCAGCCTTTGCAGGAACACAGTCAATGTGTTAAGAAGATGCATAGTAGATCAAAATAAGTAAAGCTGATTATCAAGGCAAGGAATTCCCAGGTGAGAATGGCAGTGTCTTATCTTTGTTATTAAACAGGTGGTGGGAAAATCTGTCTGCAGCCTGCCAAGGTGGAGGCTACTCCTATTACTAAGATAGGTAAGGGAATTCCTTGACACAGCAGGGTATTAGAGAAATGTGTTCCTCACTACAACACAACAGACATTCCTGTACAGACTTTACTCAAAGAATAGACCAAATAAGGTTATTTGGACACTGACATGCTAGCAGCATTTGAGGGCCTGAGTCCAAGTCCTGCCTACAGTTAAGAGTCCATTGCACAGGTAGATGCTTCAAGACATGGTCTGGGGGGCTGTATCATCCATGTCTTTTCCAATGGACAAGAGCATCTAGTAGATTATCTTAGTTCGAGACTTCAGTGAAAGGAATAATCATAAACTGCTGTGAAAAAGGAATGTTTATTGATCATTTGGGCTCTCCAAATCCTCAGACCTACTTGTATTGCAGAAAATTTACAGTCATTGCTAATTACAATCCTTTAATGTCAATGGGCAAATCATTAAGCTTATCAAATGGAAATTGAGATGAATGTCCAACAACATGACAATTCAGCACAGGAGTGATACTAGTAAGACTTGCAGTTTCTTTTAGTAAGAGTGCAGTAGAACTCTGAAAGGTTAAGCCAACTTCCCTAAGCCCCCCCCCCCCCACCAACACATACAAAACTGACAGGGCTTATCGCTGCTTAGGCTATTTATTCCTGCCAGAAGCCATATTACCTTAACTGAGCTGGAACTTTCTTGTTACTCAAGTAACTTTGCTTTTGAGAATGTTAGCTGGATTCAAAAATCTCAACTATGGAAGAAGTGAAGAGCCAAGATTAATTTTCCAAAGTAGAAACGATAGTTTTATCAAAATGGTTGCTAAATATTTCTTTAATACTGCCTTTTTCAGGATTCCTCACTGAAGTTTTTTTTCATATGATGTGAATCTTCCCTAAAAGTTCAATATAGCAATATATCTCAGTTATACTTTGCTTTCTTGCTGTTCAGTAGACTTTATGTACTGGGAGTAGTGTATAAATATTTCCATGTACTGTACATGAGAACAGAGAGAGTCTGCTATCCAGAATCAGTAAGGTCATGCTTATAAATTTTACCTGTGACATTTTGCAACTTTGTTGTTTTGTCATTTTGTTGTGCCCAACTCTCCATGATCTTAAGGACATTAGCACACCATTCCAGTCAACAGCTGCTTCTTTCAGTTTTTTGTAAATTCATACTCAGGTGCTCTGGTTTCCTCCCACATTCCAAAGACCTGCAATAGGTGGACTGGACACTTTAAATTGGCCATAGGTGTGAGTGTGTGGTGTGGAAGAATTACTGTGCTAGGGCTAACTACCTGGCAGTGTAAACCTTGGTTCTAGATGATTGTCACTGTTAAATTGACACCCCAACCCCATGTGCAAAAAATGGGAAAAGGGGTTGTGGATGGATGACAGGATGAACCCATTATGTCAGTAATGCTGTCTATCCAAATTTGCCTCTTCCACCCCATTCTTCTTTTGCCGTTGAACTTTCTCACTATCAGTGTCTTCTTTAGTGACTCCTGTTTTTACATTATGTGACCGATGTATTTCAGTTTTAGTTCTACTATAACACCATCATGTGAGCAGTCTGGGCTTATTTCCTTTAGTATTGACTGAATTGATGCTCTTGCAGTTCAAGGAATTCTCAAAGGTTTTCTCAGATATCACAGTTTAAAATCATATTTTTTTTATTTTTGTACACGTCTTACTTATAATCCAATTTTCAAAAGCATATGTTATCAGAAAAAACATAGCTATATCTCAGACTGTATTGGTCTTTGGCAGAAATGTAATGTCTTTGCTCATTAATACATTATCTAGATTTGCCATAACCTTCCCTATAAAACAACTATCTTAATTTCATGGCTACAATCTCCAGCTTCAGAAAGACCCTTATGCCCGGGAAAACAAAATCTTTCAGTGCCTCCACTTCTTCCTTACCTATTTGCAAAAGATTGATAGGGCAAGATAACAATAATTTTTGTATGTTGAGCTGTAAGTCATCTTCTGTGGTTTCTACTTCTATTTTTCATCAACAAACTCAACTCTTCTTCGCTTTCAGCCATCAGAGTGGCATCATCTGCATATCTGGAGATAGCAATTCTCCCCGCAATTTTGATTCCAGCATCTGAGTCATCTAAATCAATATTTTTAATGATCCAGTCTACAAATTAAATATGCAGGTTGATAATGTACAGCCCTGTCAGACTTCTCTTTCTCAGTCTTGAACCAAATATTCCATACTCGGTTTCTAATACTGTTTCTTGGTCTACATACACATTTTCTCAATATTGTGTCCCAGCATTCCATTTCTCGAAGAATATCCCATAGTTTGTAACATTTCAAACAGTCCAAAGCTTTAGTGTAACTCACAATACAGAATTAAATATGTTTCTGGAATGTCTTTGTTTTCTACATGATTCAGTGGATGTTGGAAATCTGATAGCTGGAGTCTCCTCTCCTTTTGAAACCTGCTTGTATATCTGATATTTCTCAGCCTATGTACTTCTGGAGTCTAACTTGCAGGATAAGCATATGAAACACTTCAACTGCTTGACAACTTAAGCAGCACTGTATGTAGCAGTGATGTTAGCAGCCATCTTACACAGATCTTCTGTATATTCCTGCTACCAATTCTTAATATTTTCTGCTAGATCCCCCCATCTATTTTCTTTTCTCATGCCAATTTTTCCCTTGAAGTTTTCCTTAATATCACTAATCTTACTGAAAAGACTGCTTGTCTTTTCCATGTCATTATCTTCTCCATTTCTTTGTAGTGTTCATTTAAACATAACTCCTTATCCCTTCTTGCTATTCTGGGAATCTCTGCAATCAGTTTCACACATCCCTCTATCTCATTGTTCTCAATGCTTCCTCAGACAATTCTAAATCTTTCAGAGATGGCCACTGTGCTTTCTTAATCTTTTCTTCCTTTTAGAATATTTTTCTCATCACCTCCCAGACATTGTTATGAACTTTTGTCCACAATTCTTCAGGCACTCTGTCCATCAGTTTAAATCCCTTAGATCTGTTCTCCATGTATTTTATACATACATACATATGAAATATTGTTAATCTCACATCTAGTGGGTCTTTATGTTTTTCCAGTTTTCTTTAATCTGACTTTGAAAAGAAACAGGTGGTCCTAACCACAGTCGGTACTAGCTCTTATTTTTGCAAACAACAAAATGTAAATTAATAAGTAAAACAAATAACATCACTCTACATATTTCTTTCATTGCTGAATTCAAAGTATACAGAGAAACCTGATTTCAGTATTGACCAGCAGGCAATACTCGTGTGTAAAGTTGTTTCTGAGGTTATTCTGACTGTTTGCCATGACCAATGAAGTATATTGGCCAACTAGTCTATATCTTGTTTCATTACATACTTCAAGACCAAACCTGCTTTTTTCCAGTTGTTCTTTGATTATCAACTTCATCATTATAGTTACTTGTACTAAACATTTCTCTTTTGTTTTTGGTGTTATAAATAAAAGTTATGTACTTACTATAACGATAGATCTGCATTGTCCTATTTTCATCTGGTTTAAAATTTGGGACTGAAACAGATTTGGATTCGGCCTCTGTAGCTTCAAACCTTTGGATTCAGGGCTCTGACTTCTCCCTTACCTAAAATTTCCTCACCACTGTCAAATAAGATATAGATAAAAAAAATAACTTGAAGGAAGGACAGGTGCACTGGATGCTACTAACCTGTTGAGGTTAAAGACAGATAGACTCCCATAGGTGCTAGGTCATTTCTCCAGGAGTTTTAGGTGATAATTTGGAAGGAGGGTGGTGGGAGAGATGTTGGACCAGATGAAATAGGACAATACAGATCTATCATAACTTTTGTTTCCAATGTTGTTCATTTTCGTCTGATTCACAGACAGTATCCCAAGCTACATGATTGTCCAGGTGGTCTTCTAGAAGGATATTCCTGAGAACAACAGAGCCAAAGGAGGAATGATGTCTGAATTGTACGTCCAGTTTATAGTGGAACACAAAGAAATGCACTGTAGACCATGTAGCAGCTGCAAAAATCTCATTCATAGGAAAATGGTGTTGAAAAACTGTTGAAGCCGCCACATCTCTTGTGGAATGAGCTTTACATTTTTTTGGAGAGTTTTAGACTCAACTTTTCATAAACAAAGGATATACAGCTTGATAGCCACTTTGCAAGAGTAATCTTGGAAACTCCTTGTTCCAGCTTAGATTTACAGAATGCAACAAATAATTGCTCTGGCTTCCTGTAGTTCTTGGTTCTACGTAAATAAAATCTAAGTTGTCTATGAATGTCAAGTAAGTGCAGTGCATATTATCCTTTATTAGAGTATTTTGGAAAGAATACACACAAACTGATGGTCTAATTTTTGTTAGACTGGGTGCCACCTCAGGAATGAAGCATAGGTTTGGTTTAATAAAAAACATGTCCTTATGAAAAAAAACAAGTCAGGTGGCCTACATGAAAGAGACTGAAGTTCTGAAATTCTCTTAGTAGAAGTGATTGCCACCAAAAAGACTTTTTTTTCCATTTCAAAAACTTAATATCCACTGAATCTGCTGTTTCAAAGGGGGACTATGTGATAGCCTGAAGCATCACCATGATGCCCCAAGGAGGGACAGGATCTCAAATAAGAGGATGAAGAAGAAAGGTTCCTTTAAGAAAAGCCTTAGATGCCTTTACAGAAGATATCGGGGGCTGGCATAACAGTTAAGGTGTTTATCTCCCATTCACAATGTACAGGGTTTATTTTCATCTTTGAGGGATATTTTCTAGACTTAAAATGGCCCACAAGGGCAGCTAGGCAATTACTTACCTATAAACCTATAGAAGTCTCATTGTGGCCTAAGTGAAAACTGGAAATGGCTACTAGTTGAGCTTTAATTATTGGAAAACTTGAATCTTTTTGAAATAGTTCAGACAGAAACTCTAGAACAGAGGGAAGAGGAGCTGAAAAAGGGTCTAAACCTTTACACCAGAGCACAGAAAGAAAATCTTTTCCACTTACTTTGATATACTCTTGTAGTGCTAGATTTTTTTTAAGTAGAAAGAATACCATTTTCTGTAAATCTGGTGCCCCTGGCCTTTATTAGACCTGGAATAACCAAGCAGTTAATTTCAGGGAGTCAAGTCCAGAATGATGTAAGACTAGATCCAGCCTGTGGGCCAAAGTCCAGACTGGAATAAGCAGTTGAGAGCAAAGATATGAGAACCACACCTGTTGATGCCATTATGGGGCAATGAGGATCACCTTGGCCTTGACCCTTCTGGCTTTCTGAATGAATTTTGTATTTAGAGGAAATGGAGAGAATGCATTGAGGAGGCCCAGGACAAACTGTAAATCAGAGCATCCCTTGGTAACTGACATTGTGGAGGGGTCAGGGCAAAGTAACTGCTGCACTTGTTGTTCAGGTAGGAGGCAAAGAGGTCACAGCAAGGCTAGAACCAGCAACTTAATATTTCATTTGCCACTGTTGTACTGAGGGACCATTCATGAGGCAAAATAATGTGCCTGCTCAGTTTGTCTGCTAGTATATTGAAATGTGCATTGCCATTAGAAAGTGATGGAAAGACATTGCCCATTGCCAAACTCTCATGGCTTTTCAAAAGAATGGGTAAGGCCCGGCTCCCCCATTTGTTGATGTACCAGACCACTGACATGTTTTCCATCTGGATTGCAAGCATACCTACTGGAAGAGAGTGTTGAAGTGCCTACAGTGCCAAAAGGACTGCTCTCATTTCCAGAACAGTGATGTAGAGATTAGTCTTTAAGGGTGCCCATGTACTTTAAACTATCCTCCTCTCCTGATGCCTCCCCTACCCTAAAAGAGAATCATCCTTGGTAACTACTGCAGTGGGAAAGTGAAGAAAACGGATGACCTGTTGTCAATGCTGATGAAGAGATCCACCATTCTATGTGGGCTGTGCATACTGAGTCAACCTGAGTCAAGTGTTGAGAGGGTGAAAACGATGAAACCATTGGAGTAAAAGAGTTCATTGTAGAACCCTCATATGGAATCTGGACATGGGAACAAGAATGATGGCCAAAGCCATCAGTCTTAGGAGTCTTAGAATTAAGCATTCTGGAAGAGAGGGATTGTCAAGTACTTGTAATGTTGGCAAGTATTGCCAGTTATACCAGGAGAATGGGGCAGTGCATGCATGGCATGTGCCAGTATGGCTGGCTGAGGTTTTTGTGGACTGTCTTATGCCATTTGACAGTCACACTGATTTGTACGGATGCTTGCATTAAAAATGTATTTGTAAAAGTTGCTTATGTTAAAAGTGCTGCAACAGAATCTTAACAGAGTTCTGAATGTGTATTGCGCCAGAGTCAGGTAACTAGATGTGTTGTCATACTATAGCCAGCTGAAGGAAGGAACTCTGGCAGCAGCAGTTTGTTGTTTGTTTTCTTTTTCTTTGGAACCTGATATAAAAGATCTATGCCAATTATCATAGTTCAGTTGTTCGTTCACCTGTTAGTTATTAAGTCAGTTCAGTAAGTGTGTAGTATCTCATCTTGGCTTGTGGAAGTGAGCAACTCATCAGCAGTACATTTTGCCTTGTGATACTAAGTGAGTTAACTAGGGACAGTTTCTGTTTAGCTCAATTGGGAGTAATACAGTGAGATTAGTTTAGTATTATTTTCTTTTTTCTGCATCTGTGAGATTCTATCCAACTGCATTATTTTTATATTTCCTGTGGCTGAAACGCTGTTGTTTATTGTAACTAAATGTTAAATATGCTCTTGTTTTCTATTTTATTATCCATTATTAAATGTTTGTATACCTTTTCATAGTGGCTGGTCTTTTAGGAATACTTTAAACATTTTGAGTGTACTTTGTGCTTATTTTAGTGACATTGTGGCCACTCTGTTAAGCCTTACTGCTTTGGTCACACTCTTCTATTTATATTAGTATTTATATTAGTATTAACTTGACACAGTATAATTGGTTACCCTTAGTAAGAGTCTTAGAGTAACTGCCTTGTGGCAGCAGTATTGTAACAGAGCTAGTGAATCTGTATCAGCCTTTTCCAGGTGTGTGTGTGTGTGTGTGTGTGTGAGTGAGTGAGTGAGTGAGTGAGTGAGTGAGTGAGTGAGTGTGTGTGTGTGTGTGTGTGTGTGTGTGTGTGTGTGTGTGTGTGTGTGTGTGTGTGTGTGTGTGTGTGTGAAAAACAGATATTCAAGTGTATCAGATACTTGAAATTGGGACACAGTGTTCCAAAGTGTGTCTTGTTTGAGATCTGGAGAGACAGACAGTCCAGTCCCATTGCATTGTGTTCCTTGTGTGGACTAGGGGAAATTGTGTTTGATGCAGAAAGCTGCATTTGAAAATACTGTGTAAATCTATTCTTGTTTTTAGCGACTGCCTCTTACCAGTGTTAGTGGTGAGGATTGGGGCTCATTGTTTACTGGCCCAGGGTAAAGAGGGGCCATCACAACATATTGTGCAAATTGAATGAACCCTGTGCAGAGGTAAAGTGGCTATCTGAGTTGTAGTGTTCAGATGACATCCGATGAATTCCAGATTCTGAGCCTGGAACAATTTGCTTTTCTACTGTTCACCATAATTCCCAGATGGTGAAGTAACTGGAGTAAGAGATCCCCCTGCAGAATTAGCATGTACTTGTTTCCAGTGGTGAGGTGCTAACCATCTATGTATGAGAACACCTGGAATTCTTGAGCCTGTGGTGAGTCCAACAAGCAAAGATCTGAATTAGAAATGATTGGCTCCCAGCCCTGTGTATTTTATGTAGTAATAGGTATTTTGGAGAACAACAGAGCACTTCCAGTCATCTTTTTGAGTAGTGTCAAAATGGGCTGAACCATGACCACCCGTAATTTTGTCTCTTTCACATACTGGTTTAAGTGGCAAAGGCCCAATATTGGCCTTAGGTCCCCTGTCTTTTTTGGGACTAAAAAGAACCTGGAATAGATACTAGATCCTATCTGGACTGGAGGAACCTAGTGGATGACTCTTTTTTTCCAACAGTTTGTTTACCGAGTTGGTGGTACAAACAGAATCCTTATTTTTTGCCTGAAGCATTGCTAGATGTGGCAAGTATCCTCTGGTAATTATCCTTAATACCTGAGAATCTCAGATAACATCCCATCAAGTTTGAAAGTGCATGGATAGGCATCTCCCAACTGCATCCAAAGTGTGACTGGTGGGCAACTCTTCATGAGCACTGGAAGGGTTTCTCAGAAAATGCCCACTAAAGCCCCTGTTTTTTGCAGGCGGCTTCTGCCTGTTGGGTGACATCCATTGAAATTTCTCCTCCTTTAACACAGGCAGATCTATCAGAAGAAGCATCCTAGATAGGACCTTGTGATTTCCAGAACCACATTTTCTTCCCTCCTTGTTGATTCCTGGAGAAGGTTCTCTGAGAGGTGGAGAAACTAACTCCAATAGCAGAATGAGTCTTACTGTCTTGTTCACTTCTCATTAGTGTGTCCTTAACTTTTGGACCAAACAATGTAGTACCATGAAAAGAGGCACTGATGAAGGATGTCAAAATCCACAAAAGTACACAACCACATCAAGGCATGACAGTGTAAGGCCATACCAGTGACTGTTGCTCTAGCTGTCCTATCAGCTGCATTAGAATGCAGATACATGGAAACATTCAAAATAGAAGATAAGGTAGAAAGCTGGAATTCTACATTGTTCTGGATATCTGATGGCAAATTACCTGAAAAGAATCTGTACTTTCTTTGGTCAGTTCTCTTTGGAATTGAGTTATATGAACCATGTAGTTCAGCACTCTTGGGGAAAAATGTCACTGTGGCATATGTCCATTTTCCAAATCTGTCCAAGGCTCTGGACTCTCTTCTGAGAGTTCTTTCTTTGTGGCTGCCACCATGATCATGGCATCCATGAGGAGACCCTTACTCCAGTGAAGTCTGTCTTTTATAGCTGATAGAATCCTGTCATATTTTTTGGGGTACAAGATCTGCTGTGTCAGGCTCCTTCCAGTCTCACTAAGCCACTAGACTGATGAGGGTATCCTGGAGAGGTACCACCCAGGATGTAGAAAAACAATCTCTAAAAGCCTCCAGAAACAGGGATTTCTCCAGGGAAGGTATATATGTGGACCAACCTGCTTTCTGTTTGACCAGTTCTAGAATTTCTCCAAAGGAGACATCTCCAAAGGGGGATCTAGGGGAATCTTCCCATTTCTCCAAATCCATGCCTTCTGTAACAGATTCTGGTGATGAATCAATGTGCTTTCATTTGCACATCTGCTTTCTATGCATCTGTTGTTGGGAGATATCTGGCAATGGGTAAGAATCAGTTTGAGAACTCAGAGAGTACTTTCCCTAGAATTTTGAAAACTGACTGTCCCTGTCTATGAAAAGGAGATAATTCTAAAGCAGAATAAATTTGAGGTTGAGTCAGATCTGAAAGGAATGGAGGCACCTCTTCTCTTGAGCATTAGAGAATCCAATGGAAGGTCTTGAAGGCCAAGGAAGAGATAAAAGACAAGGATATCTCTCAAAAAGGTGTACAGCAAATGATCCCAAAGCTCCAACCCTTCCTGGCTCCAAGGCTGGCATTGAATCTGAGCTGCTGACAGCCAATGCACCAAGAGGAAGGGATGGCTCTGACAACTTTGGAGTCAAACCCTCTCCATGGACATTGGCTCTGAAGCTTTGGTTCCAATTCTTGTCTTGATCTGATAGACCCAGTGTTGAGATACTGGGTCACTCTTAGAGCTGAAGTGACTGGAACGAGAGGCATTGACAAATGTGCTCCTAGGATCTTCAGATCTGAGGACTTTGGCTCTGATGGACTGACCTGCAATGGAGTCAAACGTGAGGATTGGTGGTAATGTTCTTGACTCTGTCAAGGAAGACAGAGCTGGGAGGACCCCCAACTTTGTCTGCATCTGGACGAATTTCTTCATTATCCTGTCAATGTCAGTTTCGATGAGATTCCTGGTAGAATGTGCAGACCTGGAAGATGTGACTGATGAAGCCCTGGAGCATTGTTGAAGAAAAGGGGAATGGAGCCCGAAGACTAATCAGATCCACAATGAAGAGCCTGGATGGAGATGAAGAACAGAGCTGAGGCTTTGGATTCAAAGGTTTTGGCATTTTCAGTACTGGTCCTACTGAGTCTGTAGGATCCGGAGATCATTTTTTAGGTTTTTTGATGCCCTTCTTGGAATCTTATTTTTAGCAGGTTCCTTTGACTTGAGATCTTCCTTATCTTTAGTTTCAAAAAAGAAGGAGAAACCACTGAGGATCATGAAGTGGATGGAAAAAGTCCCTTTGGAATAAGCTTGTCTCCTTGTGGCAAAAATAAGCACAAGCTTCACATTCAGTTTCTAAGTGCATTGCTCCTAAACAATAAACACACATTGAATGGGGGTCCTGTGGAGGGATTTTGTGGCCACACTTTCCACTTTATTTGAAACTTTTATCTGACATGTTTATCAATTCAGTTGGAGAGAAAATGCACTAAGAGAAAAATTACCAGTCAAACTTGAAAAAAAAATCTACAGTGACTATATAATAAAGTACAGTTGTATAAAATCTTACCATAATGGCTGATGTCCTTCTCTTCACTGTTGCAGCATTCATTACACTAAGGATCCCCTGTGAAGGGTGGCCCGATGTCCAGCCAGTAAACTAAAGCTTTTAGGTTGCTTTAAGGTATACAGTATGTCACATATATCCTCCTTGCATAGCACAGGGCATAAAGGCAACATCTGGTGGTAGCATCCTCAGAACTGAAAGTCCTAGTAGGAATGCCATTCCAAGGAATAGAAAGGAAATCAGTACATCCAGAAGAAAATTGGACCAGTGGTGGAGGGAGGGAGTGAATACTGCAACAGTAAAGAGAAGGACATCTACAGTTATGGTAAAATTTTACACAACTGTACTATGACCTTCCATTTCATTGTTGCAGTATTCATTACACTGGAGAGAGTGCCAAATCTCAGGAAGAAGGCAGGGAGGAAGAAAGAGCAGCAGAGCCCTATAGGAAGGTCTGGCCCTAGCAAAATTAGCTCTAGCTCTGGAAATTACATCCATCTTGTAGTGCTTGGTAAATGTAGGCACAGAAGTCCAGGTAGCTGCCTCAAGAATAGAGTTAGTATCCAAATCCTTGAAATAGGCACCAGAAGAAGCCACAGCTCTAGTAGAATCAGCCTTAACAGAATAATGAAGGCTCTTACCATAAAAGGAATAAAAATAAATAGCTTTAGAGATCCGAGAAGAAACATTCTGCTTGGACACAGCTAATCCTAAGGACCTAGGATGAAAGGAAACAAAGAGATGATCAGATTTTCTAATAATCTTAGTCTTATCCAAATAAAATCTGAATTGTTTATGCACATCCAACATGTGCAGCACTTTCTCACTGGCAGGTTGGGGAGAAGGGAAAAAAGTGGGCAAATGAACAGACTGATTAAGGGCCAACTAATTTACCACCTTGGGCATAAAAGAAGAATTAGTATGCAAGACCACCCTGTCTTTATGAAACACCAAAAAAGGAGGACAAGCCAAAAAAGCTTGAAGCTCAGACACCCGCCTGGTAGAAATAAGGGCTAACAAAAGTACAGTCTTCCATGAGCAATGTTGAAAGGAAGCTGAAGCTGCAGGGTCAAAAAGAGCCTGAGTCAATTTTTCCAAAACAAAATTATAACCCAAGGGAAGAGGAACAGGCTTTCTGGGAGACTTAATATGAAGGTCACCTTTAAGAAATTGTTTAGCTTCAAATCTGGAAGCTAAAGGAGGAGATAAAGGCAGATATAGCTTAGCTTAGATATAGCTGCTTAGATATAGCTGATAAGTGGGCCTTAACAGAAGAATAACCCAAGCCAGCATTGAGCAATTCACACAGAAAAGAAAGAATCAAAGGTACATCCACTGAAAGTGGACCCAGGTTACGAGAAACACACCAAATCAAAAACATCTTCCATTTGGATAAGTAGGATTTCCTAGCATTGGGTTTCCTAGCCTCCTGCAGGACCCTAAGTACATCCTCAGATAAAAGGTGTCTATGTGGAATCACAACCCTGTCACCCACAGTGTCAGTTGAAGAGTGGACAAGTGGGGATGGATGAGGCATCCCTTGTTCTGTGTGAGCAGGTCTACCCTCTGAGGTAACTTGTGATGATTGTTCTTGGCTAAATGCAGAAGAAGAGGGAACCAATGCTCCAAAAGGGAGTCGCCAACAAGATTTTGGGATCATCCTGTTGAATTTTGAACAGGACTTTTGGAATGAGGGGAAGGAGAGTGAAAGCGTAAAGAAACACCCCCTTCCAAGAAAAATATAGGGCATCCATATTCCAAACCAGAAGACCTGGGACTCTGGCGCAAAAAAGAAGGCTGCTCAGAGGGGAGGCAAAAAATTCTATTTGAGGAGTACCTTACTGAAGGACAATGGCCAGAAACACATCCCTGTGAAGCATCCATTCAAAGGATTGAGCTCTGGCCCTGCTCAGAGTGTCTTCTACAATATTTTGACCTGATCAAATGTAAACTGCCTGAAGAGTCACTTGATACATAGCAAATTCCCATACCAGGACTGCCAACAAGCAAAGAACATAAGATCTTGTCCCCCTCTGTTTGTTTACATACCACAGACAGAAGAGAGGATGAAAGGTTTGAAGAGCCAGCAGAAGAACAGTCATCTCTTTGGCATTGATGTGCTCTTTCTGTTGAAAAGGCGACCAAGCACCCTGCACCTTTAGGGAGCCAAATGTTTCTCCCCATACCATGTCTGAAGCATCTGTGAACAGCTCCTGAGAGGGAAGAGAGGGATGAAAAGGGAGCCTTGGATTTAGAGACAACTGCTGAATTCATCACTGAAGTTCCTCCTTGAGATAAAGCAGAAGAGGAACTACAAATTTGAGGAGATGTGCATGTTGAAGCCAAACTGACTTCAGAAACCACTGAAACTTTCTCATGCGCAGCTTGGCCAAAAGGAGCATGGGAATGGTACAGGCCATGAACCCCAGAGCTCTCACAAATTCTCTGGCTGTATACAGGCCAGAGAAAGAAGAGTTTGAAAAAAGGAAATTAGTGTTAAAGCCTTGGGGGAGGTGGGGATGCCAGCATAACTGCAGTCTAGATCCTGCACCCCAGAAAAACATGTTCCTAAGCAATCAGAAAAGACTTTCTGAAGTTTATTGTGAACCAGGGTTTGCAGAAGGGAAATGGCAATGAAGATTTCGCAACAAGATCACTGGAGCAGATGCCTGAAATAGGAGGTCATCCCAGTAAGGAAAGACTTAGATCCCCTGAATCCTGCAAAAAGCAATCACAGGAGGGAGGCATCTAGTGAACACCCTTGGGGCAGTAGAAAGGCCAAAGGGCAAAACAGAGGACTGAAAATGCCAGGAAGCAACAGAGAAATGTAAACACTTCCTGAAGAGGAGATGAACAGGGATGTGGAGACAAACACCCCTGCGATCCAAGGACACCATATAAGCCTAAGAAAGCAAAAGAGAGAAGAAAGTCTGAAGGGACATTCGAAAAGAGGACACATTCAGAAAAATGTTTAGATGAGAGAAGTCTAGAACCAGTATCCAGGTATACTCTTTCCTCAGCACTAGATACATCCTAGAGTAACACCTCCTCCCCCTTTGGGACATAGGCACCTCTTGAATAGTACCCTGAGTCAAACGATTTTGAAACACCCCTGGAAAGGACAGCTGTTTCTGAGGGGGCTGAGGAATTCCCAAATTAGGGGAAAACAGTTCCAGACTATGAAATACCTCTGTTTGATAATAGATAGAACCCAAGAATCCTAAGTAATCTTTAGCCAAAAAGAAAGAGAGAACGATAAGCTAACAGGAAGAGGAAAGTGGCTGGGAAAATAGGATAGTCAGACAGCACCTAATTTATCAGGAAAAGGAGACTTCTGAGGCACAGAGGTCTTAGTAGCCTTTGCAGGAAGAGCCCACTTGCCTCCCCTTTTACCCTTAGAAGGAGGACGAGATTGTCAGTGAACAAAGACTGTCTTACTGGGGTAGTTTTTCTGAAATTTAGACACAGGAGAAACAAGAAAAAAACACACTGAACAACTGGAGAAACGGTCACCATCCACTTTTGCTATGTTCCTAGTACTTCGGCATCAAGCCTTCTAGGGAATAATCATGCACAAGAATGGTGTACTTTATATACATTTCACTACATTCATTTTTCAATTAAATTATACAATAATTGATCAATTAATCAGTGAGTCAAGAAAATTAAAATCTGAAGTGCATCCTGAGCAGTAAAGTGCTTCAGAAACATTTAAAGTGCATCAAAACATATAAAGTGCAACCCCTTACATTCCAATTGCATTTAACATTATAATTTAAAAAGCTAATACAAAAGCACTTATGCATCTCTAGATTAACAAATACTATAAAATAATAAAAAACTTACCGAAACAACAGAGGCTCCCAAAGCAGACATCCAAGAAAACACCACCCTCAAACCTCAAAACAAGCAACACAAGTACACACAGTCAGTGTGCCAAACAAAGCCACCAAAACTTAAGGCTAAACAATGCCTGATATACTAGTAGGAGGGTGTGACTATAGTCGGACACACACTGACGCCCCTGGCTGAATGAGACCAAGAGAGGGTAACGTGAGCTGCCTGTCGGGAGCTAGCTAGGATCCGCCACATAAAACCATATAACACAAAGCAGCAAGGTATCCATGATTCCCGTATAAATCCCACCCTGCCAATGAAGAACTACCTCGTTGATGAAAGGAGACACATGAGCTCTGGACTTATGTAGCCCAGACATAGTACAGTGACCTCTGAGCAGCATCTTGCCCCCCTGACCCTGAATGCGAGAAGCCACAATACAAAGACAAGATGATCAGCATGAAACTATGAAACTATAAAACATTTTGCCCTACAATGGTTGATCACTTAATCAATGAGACAAGAAAATTTAAATCTAAAGTGCATCCTGAGCAATTAAAATGCTTCAGAAACAAAGTGCATCAAAAAACTTTTAAAATGCAAATTCATACAAAAGCACTTATACATCTCTAGAGTAACAAATACTAAAACATTTTGCCCCACAATAGTTGATCAATTAGTCAAAGTCAAGAAAATTTAAATCTAAAGTGCATCCTGAGCAATTAAAGTGCTTCAGAAACATTTAAAGTGCATCAAAAAACTTTTAAAATGCAACCCCTTACATTCCTATTGCATAGGAGAAACTAACATTTGCTTAAGATCTTGTAAAGCCTTGGCCTTATCCTGAAGGGACTCAAACAAATAAGCAGCAGTTTCGTCAAACAAGTGTTTATTATATAGAGGGGTATCCATCAATGTAGCCTTAATAATATCCAGCAAAAGTTGATGCTGAAGCCAAGAATACTTCCTCATCACTGACCCAAAAGCAGTAGCCCTAGAAGAGGCATCTGCTGCATCATAACTACACTTAATGGAATGATGAGCCCCTGGGAGAAAGTCACTAAAAGGGAAAGGGCAGAAGTTTTACATTCTGAGTCTGGAAGACCAGAAATCACCTACCAGGCCTGGTTAAGCAATGCCAACCATGTACCTGGACATATGGGGCTGATACTTAACAACTATAAAAGCCAAGGTAGATGAGGTATAGTCCTTCTTGCCTAGCCTTTCCATGGCTCTTTATCAGAAGGCAGTAACTTAGGGAAAGGAAATAAGTGAGAAGGTTTGTCAGAAGCTACTGACACCAACGAGGTGTCAGCAGAAGGACACTTGTACAAGAACAAACAGTCCTCAGGCACCCTATAGAATATATTAAGTTTCTTGGGGACAGGGAGCTGCAAATTTGAAGCTTTAGAGGCATTAGAAAAGGCATCCAACAAAGGTCTGGCAGAATCCATCTGCTGTAGCTCATAATACCCATTTTGTATCTCAGAAACTTGAGCACAATCCCATTTAAAGAACTCCGTCATCCTAGAGATAGTGTCCCCAAAAGAAAATTCTTCAAAGGAAGTATCAGGACTGGTAGATTCCTCTTCCTCTGATCCATAATACAAAGGAGAGGGAATCTTGGAGGAGTAAGCAAGGGATTCTTTATCTGAATCTGTCTCCTCCTCAAAGAAATCCGGTTCTCTGGGTCTCTTAAGTGGGGTTAGAGGACCAAGGGAGGCTGGAACAGAAAATCCCCGAGGAGATTTTAAAGCCATAAAAGCACTAAACAACCCCTGAGTGAAGGACTGCCATTCACTCTGTGGATCTTTACGAGTGGAAGAAACATGTTTAGTCTTCTGCTTTTTCTTTAAGGGGACATACACATTAAAAAATGTGGATGACTCCAACCTCAGACGGCATTCAATAATTAGAGTAGGGACTTCTTCTTCCCTCAGAGATAATCAGCCATTGTTCCCCCTGAACGTCTGAAGCAGACATCTGCAATGCTGCCTTGGAAGTGCCTAAGGTCGGACCCCACCAGCCTCCAACCCAGTCGAGGCAGAAGAATCCAACGATGATGCCAGATGAACCTCCAAGCTATCACTCACCTTGGGAAAGACATCTTGCAGAGGCTGTAGAGCATAAGATTCCAGCCTAGGTTTCTTGGCCTTCTTATTCTCAGATGGCTGTCCCTTGGAGTAGAAAGTTCCCTCCATCATGTCTTTAGCAAGAAGCTTAAGATGCTGATTCTCATGATAAAGTGCCAAAGAAGAATACCTACTATGAAGGGTTTTGGGAACAAAGACATGACAGATAGAACAGGATGTATGGTCATGCAAAGCAACAAGGCATAACATCCCACACACTGTTTGCTACGTCCTCCACACCCCCTGTAAATTAAATATGCCAACCTGAAGGTCGTACTACAGTGGGGTTAGGAAATTAACTTTTTCCCCCACTGTAGTGCGACCTTGGAGTTGGTATATTTAATTTATGGGAGGTGTGGGGGTGCAGGGGGGCTTGCCCTCCTGCATAAACATAGTAAAAACTCTGTGGGATGTTATTTATAGTTGCTTTGTAGTTTTCAATGTTTTGAGATTCGATGTTATGAGTTTTAGATGTTTTGTAGTTTAGATGTCATGGTCTTGATGTTTTGAGTTTAGATGTTATGAAGAGTAGATGTTTTGATAGGTACCTATATATATATATATATATATATATATATATATATATATATATATATATGGAGAGAAAAAGAAAAATAGTGTAAAGAAAATACAATCCAAATATCAAAGATAAAGTAAAAAATCACTTATCCAACATGAGCTCTTTGTCCATCCAGTTGAAGAGACAAATGAGATCTGAAGTAATGTGAAAGTCATGAGGCAATTATGGGTACAAAAGGAGTCAGAGCCCTAGATTTGAAGGTGTGAAGTTGCCGAGGCCAGATCCAAATCAGATTCGAGTCCCAAAGGTTGAATCAGATGAAAATGGATAACATCAGATCCATAAGGTTCTGAAGATCCTCTTCAGCATCTACAGTTTGAGCACAAAAGTGCTACTCTGTAATGCTGAATGGCTTACCTTAGAATTTGACTCAGATCATTCTGTCGTTTTTTGAAATGTAACCAAGCACTGACACTGGCACTATTTTATTGATTATCAGGGCTACTCCACTACCTGTGCAAGATTCTTGTACTCAGTAGATCAGATAAGTATCTGACAAAAATAACTCAACATCATTGTTTATTCCTGTCATTCCATGTATAAACAGTTCAAGTTCCCCTTGTCTCTTATTTCTGAATATTCCATGTTCTGATGATGTATACTTCTTTGCAGCAATAAAATTTACTTTCAGCTTCAAGCATCACAGCAAATGGATGTTTTCTTGGCTTTAATCCATTCACATCATATCATTTAGCACTATGTTTACTTGCACAGTATGCTGGACATCTTCTAGTATCATGCCATCATGTCTCAGGTTGCTTTTGTCCAGAGGGTTTTCTTGACAAAAATACTAGAGTGGATTGCTGCTGCCTTCTCCACTACTACCTTCTGTAAAGGATGGCATTTTGCCTGTTCTTTCTGGAAGGTCTGCCCATATTGGGAGTCCCTGCCTGGTACAGTTCATTGATTCACAGAGATACACAAACCCCTTCACCTTGACAATGTAATGGTTCTGTAGGAGTTTGTAAATGCTGCATTATCTTAAAAGTCACAGGTAGATAGACTATAATTATCAGTTGAAAAGGCAGAAACAGCTGATAGTCAGTGTTTTTCAAACTCCTATGAACAAGATTTTTTATATTTCATATTTATATATTAAATATTTTATATTTGGTTAATAAATAAATTAAATAAATAAAAAAATTCTTGTGCAAGAGTATATATACATTTCAAAGTACACTGCTTAACACCCTTATAACGTTTCATTGTTCAATTTAAAAAAATTGAGTCTGGCTGTTTATTAATTTATTTAAGGTTAATTACACAAAACTAGTAACTGATGGCATCCCCATTTTGAAGAGAAGCTATCCAGCTATAGCTACCATAAGCTAACAGTGTGGTTGGCTCATTTTAAAAATGTAGAGTAATTGTAACCAGGGTATGCAAGTTTGGTCAGTTTGGTGGAAGTTTGCTATCATAAAAGCAGAAAAGAGTAGTAGCACTGCAAGGTATTAGATTCTCCTTGAAAAGTGTGTGTTGTCTGTGTGTGTGGACTTGAAATAGTTTTACCAAGATACATTATTGTTGGTAAGGCAGCACTGAAAGGATCTAGGCTGAAGGTGAGGTGTATGAAACACTGGGAAGCTAGTGATAAAGCAGGCGCTGGTCAAATTTCAAGGCAGAATAGCCTGTGCAACTCACATACTGCTGTCAGTCGTACAGACTGCAGGGCATCCTGCCTGTAACAATACAGAAGGGAAAAAGACACGATGAAGTGATAACACACTACCTGAGCACAGTATTAAGTATATAAAAAATAATCTGACAGGAATAAAAACAGGTAAGAGTGCTGTATTAATTCTGCATGAACCTAGTACATGGCAAAAGAAACTATGAGATAAGAAACATGCAATAATGAGATGCCTTTCAACAAATTCATAGGTCAGTAGGCACTTACTAGGCATGTGAATAGTAGACCATTGAAGGAGTCTTGTCCAATTTGCCAATTACCCCCAAAGCAATGTTTGGTTAAGTGACTTACTCAAGAACACAGACAGTAGGCAAAGGAAAACTGAGTGAATCAAGCCGTAGACCACAGGAAGTAGCTTAACAGCTTATAGCCTTAATTGTCTACACTAACTGCTGTATTAACTGAATAGAGAGAATACCAAAAACACTAGAGAACGACACAGGCACTGCTCATGAAGCATACCTAGAATGGGAAGGGCAAAGGGAATGGCTAGGGAAAAGGTTTCGTTCCCAGACTTTGCATGAAATATCCAGCAAAACAAAATGTTCTTGACAAGACACCTGAAATACCAAGAGTGGCCTGGGTGAATGTTAGTATAGAGCTGTATGGGCCATTCTACAGCACAGACTACGTTATGTTATTTTTAAATGAGTATTCATGATCCATGGTTGAGAAGCATGGTATATCTACATTAGTCCATGCACTGACCCCAATTTTGGGCAACATTTCTGGAAGGTTTTGGAAATCAGCTACTGTAAAATTTGATAAGGTCTACCATTTAACAGCTCACAGTTTAAGCAGTTTTGTAAAACATATGAAATACTATACAAAAAGTGACTCCATTACAGTTACAGGCAAATGTCATGGCAAAAAGATTTATGGCCAACACAATAGAAATTAAAAGACTGTAGATGTAAAAAAATAAATCTATACCAGGGAGGCAGCAACATGTTGACATTGTGCAGATGTTCTACACATTGACTACAAAAACTGTCCTTATATCTTTATGTTCAGATATGAATGTTAGTATAAAATTGTGAGTGAATGAGCCAATGGACATGCTTGAAAATTTAAAAGGAACAGATGTTGAACTGAATGGCAAAATGAAGAGAGATGCTAATTTAAAGAGAACGGTAATATGTCCAAGGAGGAAGAGACATTTCTAATAAAACATGGAAGGCAGAATCTTCACTTCACATAATTCAGCCACATTTTCTACAAGACATCAATGGTCCCATGACAATGGGTGATGGGAGAAATACTTTAGCAAGCCACTTCAGTCTGACTTGTCTTGCAAATGTACATACCAGTATATTGACTCACCTTGGTGTTAGGATTAAAAGTCGCTAGTCCCTTCCTCAGATGTATCATGGGAATGCTAGCCATGCTGACTGAAGTGATACATCTCCAGTGAGCAGCAGTGATGGAAATCTGGACAGGGCAACTGCCTTCAACATCAAATGCAAGTTTTATTACAAAGATGTAATTCTATTACTTATTTGACAACATTATTTCTTTTTTATTTTGGATAACAGGAAGAAAAGAAAGGGCATCTGTGATTTCCCTGTTCTAAAGTGGGGGGGGGGGAGATGCGGCCCCAGGCCAAAAGGGCAAGTCGGGAATGGTGCAGCAGATGATCGAGGAATAGCTCTGGGACATGACTAATGGCAGACAGCTGTTGTGGAAACCAATAAAAACCAAGGGACTATATGCTGCTTCTACATAATCATGCTTTTCCTGCTGTAAACTGCTTACTTATTAAAAATGTGCTTGTCAAAGCACAGTAATATTTGAAGCTGGCATCTTACTCGTTTACCATTTAATAACAGGTTACATAATGATAATTTTAAAACGCACATTGCTGTTGTATGACCATAAACTACACTTCACAGGCAAGCTCTTGAGTAAGTGCACACACACATCTTGCAGGAAAAACCTGCGATATTTAGTTAAGTGCAAAGAAAAATCCCACTTCACTCTGAAATTCCTGATTCTGCTTTGCCATGTAAAGCTTTGCAACACTGAATGTGGAATTAGACAGTTATTTGCTGTATTCAAACTTCCAAAATGTAGCAAAAAACAAGGTACTGCTAAATGACTACACCATGAAAAGAATAGTTGTGTAAAATCTTACCATAACCATAGATGTCCTTCTCTTCTATGTTGCAGTATTCTTTACAACAGAGATGACTGCCATAGGTGGTCCTGACGTCTGGCCAGTATACAAATGCCTTTTGCCACTGCAGACTATGTGGTACATCGCATGAAGGCTAGCAGACAATGTAGGCCATAAAGTGACGTCCACACATACCATCCTCAGAACTGAAAGTCCCAGTCAGAATACCAACTTAAGGAACACAAAGGAGGAAACATACATCCACAGAAAAGAACATGAACTGGGGGGAAAGTGGGAGGGATAGAATACTGCAGCACAGAAAGAAAGACATCTATGGTTATGATAAGATTTTACACAATTATTCTATGTCCTTCTATTTCTATGTTGCAGTATTCTTTACAAGAGGGAGAGTACTACAGCTCATGAAGAAGAGAGGGAGGAGGAAGGAGCACAGGCATTCTCTAGAAAGCCATGAAGAATGGTTCTAGCAAAGCTCACCCTGGATCTGGAGATGCCATCCAACTTGTAATGTTTAGTAAAAGTGTAAATAGAAGTCCAAGTGGCTGCTTCCAAAACAGAAGTAGTATCCAAACCCTTGAAATAGGTACCAGAAGAGGCTACAGCTCTAGTGGAGTGAACCTTAGCAGGGGAGACTGTTTTCCATGAAAAACATAACAAAACAAAATTGCCCTAGAAATCTAAGTAGAAACTTTCTGCTTGAAAACAGGCCTTCCCAAAGCCCTGGGATGAAAGACACAAAAAGCTGATCAGATTTCCTGATAGCCTTAGTTTTATTGAAATAAAATCTGAGTTGTCTATGTGCATCCAAGGTATGTAGGACCCTCTCACTAGGGGACTGTGAAGAGGGAAAAAAGGTGGACAAATTAATACACTGAGTGACAACTCCTTCACAACCTTGAGCATAAAAGGATTGGTATGCAAAGAAACTCTATCCTTATGAAAGACTAGGAAGAATGGAAAGGCCATCAAGGCCTGAAGATCAGACACCCTTTTGGCAGAGGTGATGGTGAGTAATGGCACAGTCTTCCAAGTATAATGTTGCATGGAAGCTGTGGCTGCAGGTTCAAAAGGAGCCACAGTGAGTTTTACCAGAACACAATTTAGATCCCAAAGAGGTAGACTAGGTTTCTTGGGAGACTTTTATGTGAGGGACGCCTTTAATGAAAGCATTTATCTCTAATATAGAAGCCAATGGAGATGACAAAGGCAGACAGACAGAAATGGCTGATAAGTGAACTTTAACAAAAGAGTAAGACAAACCAGCATTTAGAAGTTCACACAAGTAGGATAGAACCAAATAAATGTCCACAGATAGTGGGTCTAGGTTACAAGACAGAGACCAGATGGAAAACTTTCCATTTTGCTGAGTAGGATTTCCTGGTATTGGGTTTCCTGGCCACCTGCAGAACTCTAAGCATGTCCTCAGAAAAGAGGTGTCTGAAAGGAATCAAAAATGTATCACCCACAATGTCTGATATAAGGTTGACAGATGTGGGTGTATGAGAGATCTCTTGTCTTGTGTGAGAAGATCCACCCTGTGATGTAACTTGTGATGACTGCCCTTGGTTAAATGCAGATGAAGAGGGAACCAATGCTGTCTTGGCCAAAAGGTAGTCACCAGCAAGATTTTCGGTTTGTCCTACTGAATTTTCAGTAAGACTTTCTGAATGAGAGGGAAGGGGGGATGTGTATAGAAACATCCCCTTCCAAGAAATTGATAGGACCTGGGACTCTTGCATAAAACTGTGGAAGTTGTCTGTTCAAAGAGGAGGCAAAGAGATCAACTTGAGGTGTACCTCACTGGTGGAGAGTGTCCAGAAACACATCCCTGTGAAGCATCCATTTGTGGGATTGAGTCATTGATCTGCTGAATGTGTCTGCCACTACATTCTGATGGGAGGAAATATAAATTACCTGCATAGTGACCTGGCACTGATTTGTCAACTCCCACGCCATGACAGCCAGCCTGCACAAAACATGTGATTTCATCCCTCCTGTTTGTTTACATACCAAAGAACTATGGTGTTGTCTATAAACAGTTTTAGGAGGTCCTGGACGTAAAAGAGAATGGAAGGCCTGAATAGCCAGCAGAAGAGCTCTCATTTCTTTTTATGTGCTCTTGCCTTTCAGTAGGAGACCAAAGGCCTTGTACCTTCAAGGTTGCAAAGGCTACCCCCCCCCAACCTATATCTGAGGCATCTGTGAACAAGACTTGAGTAGGAAAAGGAGGATGCAAAGGAAGACCTGGATTTAGGGAAAACTGCTGAATCCACCAACATAGTTCCCTCTTTAAGCAAGGAAGAAGAGGAAGGACAAACTCCAATGAGTGCAGATGCTGTCTCCAAATGGACTTTAGGAACCACTGAAATTTCCTCATGTGCAGTTTGACCAGAAGCAACATGGGGATAGTGGATGCCATGAACCCCAGCAGCCTGAGAAACTCCCTGGCTGTAAGAAAGTGCAAAGGGAGAAGGTCTTGGAAATAGCTGATTAGAAACAGAACTTTTTGAGGAGATAAGGAAGACAGCATCTGTCTGTATCCTGCACCCCAGGAAGATGGAGTGAGGAAAGATTTTTTGAAATTTATAGTGAAATCCAACCTTTGCAGAAGGGAAATGACAAAAAGAAGATTCTGTTGCAAAGTCTCTGGAAGTGATGCCTGGAGCAGCGGGTTATCTGGATAAGGGAAGATGTGTATACCCTGAATTCTGCAGAAGGCAATGATAGGAGACAAGCATTTTGTAAATACTTTTGGTGCCATAGAGAGACCAAATGGCAAAGCAGAGAACTGGAAATGTGAGGAAGCAACAAAAAAGCAGACATTTCCTTAGAGGGAATGACTGGGAATATGAAGGTAGGCATCCTTAATATCCAGGGAGGCCAGGAAAACCTGTGGAAGAATGAGAGGGAATAAAGTCTGTAGAGAGAAGATGCAAAAGTTTGGAACCTTTAGGAAGGTGTTGAGGTGAGAAAGGTTCAGCATTTGTCTCCAACAGCCATCTTTCCTGGGTACCAGAAACATCCTGGAATAGAAACCACTTCCTCTTCAGGACAGTGGAACTTCTTGGATAGTTCCCTGGGATTTCAACTCCTGAAGCACCTCTGGAAAGAACTGACATTGTTCTCACTGTGGTTGAAGAATTTCCATGAAGGGGAGGTAGAGATTTCCAGACCATGAAGTACCCTTTGTGAATAATGGAAAGGACCCAAGAATCTTGAGTAATGTGTTTCCAGGATGGGAGGGACAGGGAGAGATGCTGAGAAAAGGGGGGGGGGCATGGATGGATGGATGGATGGTAACCGTCTTGGTTAGGCCCTAAACAGAAAATGCACCTATCATGGGTATCTTTATGTGGGATTTGTCTGCAACATTGGCAGTTGCCTTTCTTGGATGACATGTAACCTCAGTCAAAAGCAGTAGCAAAAGTAAAAAAGAAAACCTCAACAGGGCACTTATCTATATGGCTTGTACACCAGCAAACAACTCAGGCGAGCAGGCCGATGATCAAAGATGGCATTCAGATAGGTGGCAGAGAAGTTCTGAGGATGGTATGTGTAGACGTCACTTTATGGCCTATGCTGTCTGCAGTCCTATGTGCAACATCTCACATACACTGCAGTGGTAAAAGGCTTTTGTATACTGGCCAGACATCGGGGCCACCTATGGCAGTCATCCCTCAAGTAAAGAATACTGCAACATAGGAATAGAAGGACATCTTATGATCTAGTTCTTAAACAATGTAAAATACAAAAATGAAACATTAAATGTTAGGTTTGCTGTTTTTGTACTTTTGTATGCATTTTTTTATAAAAGTTCCAGTATGTAATTTTACTTGCATACTATGTCCTACACCATGGTGGTTTTTCTTGCAAATTCCAAAACTTTTGGAATACAGCCATGGAAAGGAATCTACGTGGACAGAATTTTAGTGGCTGCTGCTGCTGTTGCTGCTTTAATTCATTTATATGTGCTACAGACCGAAGCCAATGCTGCTGCTAATAGGCCTAGGCCAAGTAGGACAAGAGTTTTCAGGCCCAGTTCAACTTTTCACAACCAACATGACATGGAAATTGTACAGCACTACAGGGTGGACAGGGACACATTACAGGAACTCTCAGACCTCTGCCATCCTCATCTCATAGCCAGACCCAAGGGAAAACCATCCCATTGGAGACAAAGGTATGTGTAACCCTTATAATCTTAGTTATAGGTACCTTTCAGAGACCAACAGAGGACATGCTGGGGGTGTCACAAGCATCAGTATCCAGGATCCTCCATCAATTCCTGAATGCTATGCTCCAACATGCCAGTGAACACATATATTTTCCCCATGGCTCTCAGGAGAGGGCCAAAAATATGCAGGAGTTCTACTGTGTAGCACACTACCCTGAAGTATTGGGTGTCACTGATTGCACACATATAGGAATGAAGGCACCAGCCAGGGAACAGGGTAGGCTACCACTCTATCAACTGCCAAGTCATGTGTAATGCCAAGGAAATCATTATGAACGTGTGTGCTGGCAACCCTGGCAGTTACCATGACTCACATATCTGGCACACCTCCCAGCTGTACAAGATGTTTAATAGGGAAAATATCCCACAGGGTCATTTACTGAGGGATGCAATGCCATGCCCTGGAAAAATGGCTGATGACACCCATCAAAAATGGACACACACCCATGGAAGAAGGCCATAATGAGGCACACGCTCAAACCAGAAATATCATAGATGTGTATTTAGGCTGCTGTAGTCACGGTTCCAGTACCTAGATACATATGGGGGAGCCCTGAAGTACAATCCATGGACATGCACAGAAATAGTCATGCTATGTGCCATGCTACACAACATTATCCTGAGGAAACAGCTTCAACAGGATCAGAAAGAGGAGGGGACACACATCCCACCACCAAGGCCAAATTCACCACAGCCACAGACAGATGAGGAGTCAGAGGGGGAACCACTAGCTGCTGTGGGTGTAGACAGATGTAGGTGTGCTCAGTATGCCCTTGCATTGGCTAAGAGACAACACATAGCACACTCATTCACCACCTAAGGGCCTAAAACCTTCCTCCTACTAACATACATATAGTAACAGCAAGATACCAAGGAACCCACACAACCATTACCACCCCATGTATTGGCTGTGTACTGCTTGCATCAGACAGAGTCAGCCCTGAATTAAAACTGTGGCAATTGCTGCATTTACAAGGTAAATCCTAAACCTGGAGTGCATTGTTTAATAATATGAATGTGTGGCATATCCTTGTATTTCATTACTTGGTACAGTAAGCATGTAAAAGGTAGGAGATTTATACAGAAATTACCTTAACATGTGACAGCAGAAACTTATCTGACTTACGTGTCCATTACTAAGTAGTAGGCCTCAGGCATCAAATATTCACACAGTCATCCCTCTCAAAAGTACTGATGATCACTGCATGCCCTCATGCCCTCAGTTTAGAACCATACATTTGTACTGAAAATCATTAAAGAGAGAAGTTAGAAAGTAATGATACACATTGCATTTTCTGACTTCACAACTCTCACTCAATCATTCACTATCAAAGTGGAAACTTTTGAGGCTATCAACTGTCTAACTTCTCAAGGCCAGTATAAGTCAAAGGTACAATTACCAGTTTAACACCACAAATGCAGATATACTAAGCACTAAGTTAGCTATGCAACCTGAGCATCAGACACAAAGCTTATGTTATCCCTGAATCTAAAAGATAAAAAACAGGGATATGACAAAGTTATCATCATTTGCCCAGGGTGTTGTGTGGGGTGGCAGGAAGTCTAGGCTGACACAAAAAGTTATTGCGTGTGTGTAAGTAAAAAAGAGAAGCAGGCAGACATTTGGATAAACCAAACTAAAAAATAGCCAGTGAGACAAAGTTAGTAACTGCTGTGTGTTTATGTGTGTGTCTGTAGGGATCCTCCAGGTGAAATTGATGTGGGAGTGTCTACATGAACACAGCCAAGCTCTGTTTTGGCTCTAAGTCTTGGTATGTTGGACAGATGTGAGTCGTGCATGGTAGAGATGGCAGTTCATCGTTGTCATCCCTGACCAGGAGAAATAGCTCTGCCAGGAGTTGCACTGGCATGTCCACGCCCACGGTCAGATGCACTGCTGCTACCTGAATGTGACTAATGTCTGCTAGACGAGCTCCCTTCATGGGGATGCCCAGGACCATGACCCCTATGGCCTGCCATGTCTGGGTGTGGAGAGTGCACTCATTGACAGAGCAGTGGAAGTACTGCCATTATGGGAGTGTGATCAGGCATTACCACATTGGCTTGACAGCAGATGATGTGGCACACCTGATGATGAGGATGCCATACCCCTCCCAGCAGACATTCCATCACAGACACCCCTCGTTCCAACATGTCATTCGCCCAATCCATTGAATCAGCAACAGTGTGGAAGCAGTCACACATGTCAGCCTGTGCCACATCTACAGCCTTGAGAATTTGTCTGGAGCACCTATGGGAATGTGCCTGTGCCTCCATGACAGCTGTAAATATATGTTGAGTGGCACGGGAAGAGATACCTCCATCAGGTGGAGGATGAACAACAGGCCTCCTCCTCTGAGCACCCCTATCAACCCTCTTGTATGACACCTCACCCCACTTTGGCTATGGCCATCATCAACAGTCACTGAAGACACAGTAGCAACACTTTTCTGATCAATTGACTTGCCTTCCACCTGTCCAATATATGAGGGCTCACTGGAATGGCTGCATCTGACAGAATTGCAGGGAATGGCTATATATCAACCTCAGTGTTAGATTCAACCTCTGTGCCCCCTGACTGTGCCTCCACCATCATCAGAGTAGAGGGCCCAAACTCCCACTGTCATGATCACCTGTAATAAAAAACAGACACAGGAAAAAAATTAATACCTGCTCAACTATAGTCTAATATATGCTAACAACATAACAGTGCTGCCACTATTACAGACAGTACAGCAATACACACAACAGGCCTGACATTAACAGCACACACTAAAATATTTCTTTAAATTGCTCAGCAGTACCAACATAAAAATGTTTGGCTTACCATCTGCAGATGAGATACTCCTCTGCAATCCAGAAGGTCCTGGAAGAAGTTAAGCAAGCTGTAAGAGCAACATCATCACAATTAAAAGTAACACAGGGGGTAATACTTTTACCCCTTTATATGTCCATTAACTATATATTCAACAAGGACGTGACTGTCAACTCCAACCTAAGCTAATAACTGTAGCAATCTTCAAACCCCCCCCCCCAAAAAAATACATGTGGCACAGAGGTAACTTACTAATTTCAGTTACTTTACTATACAATAGTATTCAACTGATGAGATACCAAAGCCTACCTGAAAGCTCCTCCTGAGATGTGCTTACTGTCTCTGAAACTGTTGCTCCGACAACCAGGACATGCTGCACTGCACTCTCCTGGGAGCTGTCTGGATCCCTGATATTGGCCAGGAACTCTTCACTGGGTATTAGTGGTGGTTCCCTAGCAGGCCCTCCTCTAGTAACCATCTGGTCATGGCCCACTGCAGCTGCTCTACTCCATGCAGGTGTGATCATGCCAGTGGCCCTGTGGCACATCTGCTCATATGTCCTGCCATGGCTACCCAAGGCATTCAGATCATCAACTATCTGGTGCCAAATTTGTATTCTACATGCCATATCTCCCTGTCATCTTTCTAGGGAAAAGCACCATGTTGCCTAAATGCATCTACTATCACCTGGTTTTCAGCATCGGTGAAGGGGGGGGGTCTCCAAAGATTGACAAGCCTGGGTGACATACCACATATGTTCTAAAAGATAACAGAAGGATAATACACATAAGTATCACATAACTACAAAATAATTGTTTCCAGTTAAACAGAAAAGGTAGCCACTCAGTATTACCTCTTGGAGAAACATACAACAGTCTACTGATGTGAAATATGAACAGGCAGGATGAAAAACAAGGAGAGTAACAAGGCAACATATCCTTGTTTGTACCAAAACAGTAACTCACCTTTACCCCTCCCCCCAAATAAAGAAGAGGCAAATGACACACTTTGCTAAGAAGCCATCTTTGAAATGCTAAAAGTATTATTTCCATTTAATATCCTCACACATTTTAAGGCCAATGATATAGAATGTCTTACACACTGCAGGTCTCAGATTACTGGTCAGATAACTAAAAAAATGACCAACAAACACAGAAATGTAAGACAAACATATATATTTGCAAGTGATAATCATAACAGGTTGTTTGATCACTAGGTACACCACATCCAAGAATAATTAATGTAGAAATAAATGTTCTTTGCTTTGATATCACTGTAGATGCTGTTGCAGTTGGTTGTGTGTGGATTGAGTTTAGTTCTTTGATGCAAAGCTGTTTGTTTGGCCAACAGGGACAAGGAACCCATCACGTGTTCTGAAGGTACATTGGAATGAGCATTCAGATCCAGATCTATGTAGACATATCTCATGTGAGCCATCATTTTGTTGGTTGTATGTCATGCATTAATTTTCTACATTACAACTACTTGCCCCTTTTTTCTTTTTCTCCTTTTCTGTCTTTGTTTGTCTAACTTTTTTTTTTGGGGGGGGCAGTATTTGTGAAATGCATCATGTAGGGCAATTAAGGGAACAGAGAAAATGAATGATGGGTTTGGCTGTGTTTATCTCATTTGTGCGAAGCGCGGCAGTATGCATACTGG
This sequence comes from Protopterus annectens, assembly GCF_019279795.1. NCBI lineage: Eukaryota > Metazoa > Chordata > Ceratodontiformes > Protopteridae > Protopterus > Protopterus annectens. The sequence continues at coordinate 762,921,548 of NC_056725.1, read as the reverse complement.
ACAACTGGACCACCCAGGAAGCAGACAGGACCCAGACAGCCAACAATAGAAACCAGATACATTCAATTAATACTTTTGGGCGTTTTGCAAACCCGCTAAGCATAGCTGTGCAGCAGTTAACAGCAATACCTTAAGAATGATTAGTAAAATAGGGAATGTCATGTAACTATTCCTTTGACAGCAGGTGTAAGCATACAGCTGGAGTACAGATGGTCCTGAGTTCTAGTACTGGGTGTGCAACATTCTTTTGTTTGTTTTGTTGCAACACTGCAGTTTATAGCAATGAACTGCAACACAGACAATTGTTATTTCAACCTTCTTGTGGCAACAAGTGTAAGTGTAGGACTGCCATATACATGATCCTGGGTTCTAATACAGGATATTCCATACACTTTTACTGTTGTTCCACTTCCCATTATAGTCATTCTCACTTACAACACTTTAGATATGTATAAAGGATGAGACACTATTAGTGTATTAGCTATTTATTTATTTATTTATTTATCTAGCACTGTATTATCATATTTATTATCAGATGTATGCCTGTGGGTATAATGTGTAGTAAATTCCTTAAATATAATGTTACAATGTGGACTTGCATGGCCTTCACATTTACCAAGACACATACACAACTGCCTGTACATCCAATAACCTTGCAATTCCAATAACTGAACTGAATTCCTCATTGCTTGGCATTGTTGCTCTCTGCTTACCATTCCACAAATGTGTTGCTTGGGGGGGTGCTCACTCCTGAGCAATGTGTTTGTGCTATGGTAAGCAAAGAGCAGCAATACCAAGCAGTGTGCACACTTCAGTAAATTCAATAACTGGAACTGGTGGGAAACATCAGTTTCCATTGTTCTAGGTCTGCTGGTAGGCATGGCAGATGTTTGTGGGGAAGGTGCCAGGTTTTGGGCACAGAGGTGGAGTGTCCAGGAGTCCAGGATATTCACTGGACTCCCATTTAAGAACCACCATCAAAGGCTTCTGCATGGGGACTATTTTGGCTCACAGTACAAATCTGAGGCTTGGGATAGTTTAGCCCAGGTTATATCCAGTGCCACAGGTATCCGGAGTACTGGAGAGCAATGTAGTATGCAGCAGAAGAGTATTGTTATTGAAGCATTAAAAGTTAAAGATAGCTTTTTTGGTATTTTATAGAGTTGTATCAAATTGAGCATGCATATCCCAAGTATGCATGCATTGGTCTGTAGCACAAACCAGTTGTAAGAGCCCAATATTGGACATTAGTCAGAGGTTGTGGGCTCAAATACCACACTTCACAATTATATAATACTGTTATTTCTTCAATAATATTTTCATTAAAAAGAAACTACTATAGGAGTGGCACAAATGGCCTGCTGTAAACTGTAATCTGTATAACTGGAACACTCATATGTGCAATATATGCACATCTCAAAGATTACTTGCTGCAATCTGTAGTATAGTGTGCATCTGTTGGGGGGTAAGATCTTGCTTATATGTTTTACCACTTATTCATACATGAAAAAAAAAAAAAAAAAAAGATCTTGCTTATATGTAAACTGTGGCACTTACTTGTTTTTAACACTGTACTTTTGTCTTGCTTATATAATGACTGTAGAGCTTTTCTCCCCAGGTGTCAGCTCAGCTGGAAGAACCCGGTCAACATGTCAAATAAAATAAAAAAAATAATAATAAATAAAAAGGTTAAGAGAAAATTAAATAATTGTATTAGTGCACTGTATGTCACATATGACGGTACTAATTTTCTCTCTTTTTCTCTCACCCCACCCCACTTCTCTCTCTTTGTTTATTTTATTTTTATTTTATTTTATATTGTGTATTACATTAATCTTTGTTTAATTTTTTTCTTTTTTTTATGATTTTTTTTAATTTTATTTTAATTTTATTGTGTTATTGTAAAAAATAATGTTTACTTTATTTATTTTTATTATGTGCAGTCAAATTGTGCACGTCATCCATGTGTACCACATCACCAAATTCTCCACAGCAGAGCAGGGCAGGCCAGTCCCAATGGATCTGCCTACCCCCCACTCCACTGTCTCCAGCACCAATGCCCAGCACGTTTGGAAGCCAACCTGGCAGCACCACTTCTGCTGCCCCTGCACTACCTGCACCCTCAAGTAATCCTGCACTGGATGCTGGTCCAGTGGTACCCTCTGGTAGCAGTGGCAGAGGTGGTGATTTCATCATCCACAGTGAGTTGCCAAGGATAATGCATTGAGTTGTGCACTGCATCATTGGTGCACTGCTTTGCTGGCTGGAGAGGCTGCTCACCCTCATTTGGCATAGCTCTATGAGGAGGGAGAGAAGACTTCAAGCACCCCAGCCATCAGCAGAGTGAGGTGACAGTGATGACAGTTTAGTGGTTGAGGACTTGATTCTCACTGTCTCCCAGTTTGATGATCGTGGGCTCTGGATGTCGCCACCCACACCCCAATCATGATGCCCTCAACTGTTTGTGTCCATCATTGTCCCTATCTCTTATTTTGTTTGTCTTGTCTGTCTGACCCAACTTACATAACACAGACATACCTATGTCCCTTCCCCAATTTTCTTTCTCTATCAAATAAAAAATAAATAGGCATCTGTCCCACCAAAACAAAAAAATGGTCCCATACATAGCTCTCCATTTTGTACATGTGTCTTTTTGACACACTTGATTTGTTCCAACTGGCTATACAACAAAATTCTGTTGTGGTCACCCCTTTCTCTGGAGGTGACAGTCCAAATTCAGTTAATATTTTGCACATATGTTCAATTTACACTGTTAAAAGAATGGATAGCTATGGTTCTTTCCTACCTCCCTCCTGCATGTTCCTGTCCTGCTTTCCCTTTGTTCTTCCCCCTGCTTGCTCCCACCTCACCACTTTCCTATCTACCCTATTTCACCACTTTAATCTGATCAAAACATAGAATCACACACAACACACATATGTTGCTGCAAAGCTATGGATCCCCTCACTTTTTGGGCTCCATGTTTGCATGGAGGTGTGCATCATGCACCAATGTGCAGCAATGGTGAGCAGCGGCAAACTGTTGCAGTTACCTCCATGCAATGCTGCTTAAAATTGCTGGGCTATGCCAAAAAACAGCAACACATGTACTATAAACAATTTATGCCACTGCAATATCACTTGATAACTAAAAGTATTTAAAAGTATTAGATACACCTGGATTTGAACCCAGTACCATCTGGCCCCAAAGAGTCAGTTAAGCAGCAGGTGTGTTTCATAGACTCAATACTGTCAGACCTTTGAACTGTGGCTTGTGTTTGTGCACTGCTTAGCTACATGCAAACATGTGTATCTCGCATGTGTATACACATTGCTAATCTTCTCACAAACCCGCTGCCCGCCCCTCGCTATGAAAAACTAAATATTATGTATAACTGCTGTTTACTGTCCATTCCTTGTCTATGAAATGACATTACATGTGGAAATAATACAAACTGAAAGCCCTAGCACACATAATGTCACATATTTGCAATACAGGCATGTGTTGCTACCCCCCAAGCACTGCAACCATGGTGTCTCAGTACTTTCTGCACACATGTATCAACCACACTACAAAATATAATATCAAATGTTGAGTGAGATGCAATTCACATCAATTTGGTAACATGCAGAACTACAACTATTGACACATATGCCTAAAAAAATGTACCTGGAAGGCTGGGAAGGCATTAGCATGGACCATATCCACAGGGACATAGGTGACTTTCAACACACTTGACCCAACCCATTTTGTTGCTGTCAAGCATAGATCTTGCTTATTGAACCTTGTGGAGATCTTTGATACTGATCCCAAAGGCCTTGATGAGGGCAAAACAGGGCATACCACCTGTGTTGATTTATCCAAGGTCTTTGACACTATTCCCCATTCATATCTCATAGTAAAGATCTCCCTTTTGGGAACTAAGTCTTACAGTAGTAGATGGATAACCAACTGGCTCATTGACAGAATACACACTCTCAAACTTGGGGACTGCACCTTCACCACTAGCCACGTACCATTAGAATACCACAATGATCTGTTTTGGGCCCTCAATTGCAAACTACTTTCCTGAAGCACAGGCAATGGCAGATGGCCTGTGGTTTACCAAGTTTGCAGATGAATGGTAATGGACTCACTCATATAGAGTCCCCCATTGATGGTAACATATTACAAAAGGGGCTGACATACACAAATGATTGGTGGCAAACTGATGGGCCGAACCTTAAAGCATACAATCCCTCATTGTCCCATATTGCCAATAAAGTACCCCTGCTAATTATGATATACATAGCACCCCTCTAAGCTCAAATACAGTGTTGTGAGACTTGTAAACATATGTTGATATCAATCTAGAGTTTCATCACTGTGTCCATAGTGCTGACATGCTAATTCTGCATTGCACACAGCATACATATGGACATCACATCTAAGATCAAGTTGGTCATACCTTTATTTTACTCTACCCTTATCACCACTAATTGAGTACAATGCTTCCTTCTGTCTGTACCTCACAAGGAACATGCAGCAATTAGAGAAAACAGAGGTTTGTGCCGGGGAGAATGAAGGGCCTCCAAATATGACATACATGGTGTAACGTCCCTGCTCTGGGCCAGTAATCAAGAATCTTCAGTCCTCATCACTGACACTGCTGAGAAATGTTTTCTTGGAACAAAGATAGATACACACACAGTACTTCCAGATGCAGCTCTCTCCATCAAGCACAAAGATCACATGGGTAACACATTCTGTCCTGGGGCTGGGTTTCCCTTTCTCTCTCCAAGCCTCAAAGATGACTCCCCCCTGACACAGCTGTAAAATTGAGTCCTCAGCCAAGTGCTCCAAGCCACGTCTTTCACCTCTCTGTGAAACGAATGCTCTGTGTCCTGGTCCACTCAGCTCACACACACGCACACACACACACACACACACACACACACACACACACACACACACACACACACACACACACACACACACACACACACACACACACACACACACACACACACACACACACACACACACACACACACACACACACACACACACACACCTGGGATAGGATGGCACAGATTTACCAGCTATGCCCCCTCTGCCCAGACTATAAGGTATATACTGCCACAAGAACATTTCAAAGCCAGCTACTCCAAGGCTCTTATCAGGGTATCCAATTATACTTAGCAAAATTAATACTAATATAAATGATAGCATTTGACCAATGCAGCAAGGCTTTTAGGAGCAACCACCGTGTCACCAAATAAATATAAGTACTCTCAAAGGTTAAAATATTCTTTAAAAGACCAGCCATGATGGAAAGTTTAAATATATTTAATAATAAATAATAAACAAACATGAAAATACTAAATATCTATTTATAACAAACACCAGAGTTTCAATCACAGGAAATATTAAAAATAACACAGATGGATAGATTCATACAGATACAGAAAAACAGTACTTAACTAACCTCACTATATTTTCTTGACTGATCTAAAAAAAATACTATTCCCTGGTTACTTACTAAAGCAAGGCAAGATGAAGTGGGTGAGTGATCTTTTTTTGTCAGGTTTCAAAAACAGACTGCCCTGCAAATTCTGTCTCATTTAGTATTAAAATATCATTTCAGTGCTGGATTACAGAATGATATCACATACATCTGGGTCAGTTGAATTCTGGTTCCCACACTACCCTTTTTACTAGAACCTGAGCCAGAATCTTGCACATATGTGTTACCATATATACACATGGAGCTTTTCTAAGATGTGTTATAGCATCTGGAAACTGTAAACCATTTCAAAAACTTTCACCCTTCCAGGATAGTAATTAGTTCACCCCTAAGGGCGATATAATAGGATTCCTAGCCCTGGTTTTCACAGAGATTTTGTCGCTGGCTGCAATAAGAATTGTAAGACACACTATTTATGGCCTAAACCAGGTAATTTAATTTCAGATAATTTTTCAATGTTAGCTGGACTGAGCTTAACCTCTTCTCTTCCAGTATCCTCTGTTACAATATATACATTTCAACACTTATAATACAGTCTAACATACAGGTGTATTTCTTTATCTGTCCAGCAGGACCCACTATTGGTACATTTTTAACACAAGCAGCTTTACAAATACATTTTCAAAACATGCACCTGTATAAATCAGTTAGAGATACAAATGACATATAATTCTTTACAAAACACCAACTAGCTATGCTGGCATATGTTACCATCCCCTGCCCTATTCTCCTGGCATAGCTGCCAATACCTCTCATCATCACACATGGAAAGACTGAAAGAACTGTCAGTATACTCAGTATGGCTGGCCTACAGAGCAGTCTCAGAACCTGCCCTACTGGAAATGCTGGACATTTGCAAATGAAATGGTACAAGAATAACTTGGCCCAGGTGGCTCAACCTAGTCTGTGACATAAACAGAACATGCTGGGGAGACACATATGTCCCCCAGCAATTCACTGTCCTCTGAAAAGTATCCCACTGCATGTGAAGCAGTGCTCTTCAATGACCATGTTCAAGTGCAACCTTGAATACTGGCTGGGTGATTGTCACCTCTTGGGTGGCAACTATGTCTCTCATGGACAAGGCCAGTTGGTGCTGCTCACAAAATTGCTCTGCTGACAATGACCATCTAACTATGCTCAAAAAACTCAAAAAGGGCACTTGTGCTTTTACACGGCTAGGCTTCTAAACACCCTAGGGCCATTACGCTAGTAGCCTCCTATGAGCATATGAAGCTATGAACCTATGCAGGCCTCCAAACATCTTGTCTCCCACATGGCCTGCTGATGTCATCTACAGTATCTTCACCTGCACTCTTGTAAAAGTCAGACTTGTGTGACTTCTGCTGTGGCACTTGTGTAAAGTGCTGTGCAGTCTGTGTACTTGGATAGGGATTCTGTTCTCTCTGCAGTTAACTGGGCATGTCCAAATGTGTGTCTAGACAGAAGAGCAAAAGTGTATAACCCAGAGTTACTGCTCTATTACCATGGATTGACACTATTTTGATTCTTGTTGATGCCTACACGTCAATTTCATGAAGCCCACCCATCTTGCCTCCCACATGGCCTGCTGATGTCATCTACTATAAGCTCACCTGCAGTCTTGCAAAAGTCAGACTTTGCCGTGGCGCTTGCGTAAAGTACTGTGCTCTGTAGTCTGTGTATTTAGCTAGGTAGGGCTCTGTTTTCACTGCAGTCAACTGGGCTTGTATGTGTGTGTCTAAACAGAAGAGCAAAAGTATGTATCCCACAGTTACTGCTCCAATACCATGGATTGACAGTATTTTGATACTTGCAGATGCCTAATCAACCATTTCATGCAGCCCACCCAAATGTGGTCTCCCACAGGGCCTGCAGATGTCATCTACTATAAGTTCACCTGCACTCTTGTAAAAGGCAAACTTGTGCTGTGGTGCTGGCGTAAAGTACTGTGCTCTGTAGTCTGTGTACTTAGACAGGTAGAGGTTCTATTCTCACTGTAGTCAACTAGGTGCAGTGTGTGAGCTGTTGCTTGACATTACAGACAGCATTTTACACCAGCATGTGGGACACTTGTATTCTCCTTAAAATACACTGCTGATATCATCAGCTATAAAGTGTTGTCTGACACATTCCAAGTTAAACTTGAGCTGTGGCACTTGAGCAAAGTACTGGGTTCTGTACTATGTGTACTTAGATAAGTAGGGGTTCTATTCTGACTGCAGTCAACTGGGTGTGCGTATGAGTTCTTGCTTGACATTGCAGAGAGCCTTTTATGTGGGACACTGTTATTATCATATTATTCTCAGTCAGCAGTTGCTGATGTCATCAGCTATATCAGATTTTTGGATATGCAGTACTCCCACCAGGGCAGTGTCAGGCACTGGCTTGGAGACCAGGCAGAAGTCACCTCATCCTATACAATAAAGATTACATTGACATGGCTTTTAGTCTATCCACTTACAACATGGCATGGTTTGTAGGTTGTGTGTTATCTTGCTAAGAAAGCTATGTGGTCTCTCCAGCTGCTGCATGTGTCTGATGATGTACAGGCAAAAGAGAGCATTACACTCTATTAGTGTTCTGAAGAGGTTTGAGTACAGTGCTATCATACAATCCTAAAATCTCAATATGGTGGCATGACTTATGATGTGCACAACATAGACTTTCAATACCAGTGTGGACACTTGGTGGTCGAAGTTCACATTCCTATCTACATGTGTTCCCATTGCTTGCATCACTGGGTTTCTGCATAGTAGGACTATTGCCAATGCTGTGTTTAATATGGAATTTCACTTTTCAGATGGACAACATAACAAACATTTCTGCGTTTATTTTTAAATCATGTGCCTTTGTCACCATTCAGTTGTCTATGTTAGCTCCTCCTGTACTATGTTATTATCTTTGGTGGACTCAATGATTGAGCGCAATACGCAAGAATCAGATCAGCAAACCTGGTAAGCCAAAGGCCATATACTTCAGCCTGAATTGTAGAAAAATAGAGTCCAAAAAGTGAAGGGCCAAGCACAGATCCTGGAGTTTGCCAATGGTGACAGCTCTACTGGTACAGGTTGATTCACCAACTTTCACATTATGTGTTATGACGGTGAGCCAGTTGGTTACCCATCAACTGACATAATGGTTACTACCCAGCTGGGAAGTTTTCTCAGTGATATCTGTGTGGGGGGATTGTGTCAAAACCCTAGGCTAGATCACAATAGACAGTATGCACTGTCTTACCTTTATCCAGGCCTATCACACTGAATCAATGAGCTGTGACAACATCACAGATCAGCTATGGTGTGACTCAGTGCATACACTTTCCTGATATGGTTGAAGACATACATCAACACACCTTCCACATGGGCTATTCTCACATACAAAGGAGTATATCAACATGCATCCACCTGAGTTGGGGGGACAGCATCTGATGCATGCATGTATAGAGACATCCTTACTCTCTTCAACTGTGAAGTAGACCAACATGTCATGATGGACCTCTTCTACATGTATACTAGTAATATTCTGACTGTGTGCAACAGAGTTGTGTGCATTTGTAATGCTACATTATGTCTGTTACAGCTGATATATGTCCTCAAAGAGGCCACTGAGGGGATGCATGATGACAACAGTATTATATTGTGGGACTTGACCAGGTGAAAGCATTTGATACAAATCTACACTGAGGTATTCAATCAACACTGTCATGTAGCCATAAACAGCTATATCACTAAATGGGTAAGACCAGTATACCACATATGTGGCATCTCACTATGCTGAAACATGTGACGTAACCTATATCTCAGGTTCAGTGATCAGGTCCGTACATCAGGGCTGTCTGCTAGGCCCTTTCCTGCCCATTAGTTAAGAGATGGACATCACAGATGATATACACATCCTGTGTCCAACTGTGATATTAGTATAATACAGATAGTATCAACACATACCAAAAAACTGCTGCCACATTCATGACACCTGCATTGACAAGAAACATGGGGGATTTGTTGATTCAGGAAACAAACACACCACCCAAATATAATGTGGACATCACACCCTATAATCAGGACAATAGGTATGTGACCCGTGTCCTGGGATAGATGGTAAGTGGTACATCTACCAGCATGTGGTCACAGTGGTGACTACTCCCTTGAATACAACACAAGTACTGGGTATGTGAAGGACGTGCACATCAGAAGCCATAATACCATTATGGTTTCCAGCCTTTCATCACACCAGTAACTGAGTACAATGCACCCTTCTACATGTACCTCCCTACACATCTTCAACTGATGTGTAACTGTGTATGTTTGTCACTGTGCATGTCACACACATACTTCTCAACCTGGAAACATCAAAAATCTGGACAAGGCCCATGAAAAATAGGTAAAACTCTGCACATTGATTAGGATAAAATTTACATACATAATTATGTAACCCCACCCACTCCAGTGGAATTGTGGGATACCAGCTTTCAAATGCAAACTGAAGAACAGACAACCAAAATATGGCACCAGAGTCCCCCTGGAGCCATTACAATGTCTCATTATCTGGATATTTTGCCCCATTTACCATAAACACTAATGAGCATAATGCTTTACTTATCCAATGATTATTTGGATTTTATATTTACATTTTACAGCACACTGCACAAACACTAATAGACATCTGCTAAACAAAGCAATACTGTCTCACAATGAAAATAAACTTAGCATTAAAACTTCTCTGTCCTTGAAAGTCACATTCATTGAAACAACATTGAAACCCACACCACATCCAAAGAAAATGCATCTGGCCAGTGGTGGATAAAGATTACCATAGGCCGTTTGCATACAAAACAAGAAACATACATGTGTTCTTTGATACACCTTCCTGACTTTATTAAATTATATTCCTTGTATAATACAGCACATTTGTTAGAATTAGAGCACATTTTAAATTTATTGTTTGAACATTTTTCCAGTAGGCAATGAAGCAAAATGCATGAACCAATAATGACAAAACTGCCCAGTTCAGAACATTTCCACCATAAAAGTCTACTTTTACACACACACACACACACACACACACGTGTGTGTGTGTATATATATATATATATATATATATATATATGTACACAATATCACAAAATATATATCAAGTGGCAATATTTGTATTAAATGCCTCATACCTACTTCCCACTCAAACTAAGCTATTATATGAATCACTTGAAAAAATAAGGGGGTCTACCCCCTATCATAAACATTACCCCCCTCCTTTCCTACCACCTCCAGCACAACCATCTTGATGTTTTCCTTCTGCCACCCCCCCCTTTTTTAAATATTAATAATAAAAGCTGCACAGTCCATTACTTGCCTTAAGTTTTTCAAGCTTGTTTGTACATAGCTGTTTCCATCTGCAGTATCTGAAAACATGCAAGCTAATATGAAGCCTACGGCTTTTACGTAGTACTTCATCTTGACTTAATGTTAATTTTAAAGTACTTTACATTTTTGGACTAAGCAAACATGTTTCTCAAACCACCTTAATTTAAGGCATTTTAGATTTTTGCCCTATGAGGGTGTGTTTTTCAAATTGCCTTCACTTTTCCTTAGTGTTAATACTCCTGGTTTAGCTTATTGCATATACATGTAGGGGTACTAAATAACTATGGAGCTGTGAACTCCTGGACTATGAATACCACCCTAATTCAGCTGTGCACATAGTAACAGTGGTTGAAACATAATTCTACTTGAAGATGCTACTCCAAGTCAAAGGATGTTACCTTATTTGGGATGCTTCACCCCCCCACACACACACACACACAAGCATATATGTAACTGTGAAATCAGGAAAGCATTTTCCAAAATTCAAAACTGAAGCCATATATAATAAATCACATTTTAAATACAATAAGAAGACCTCCATTTTTGGTTGGGGGTGGAGGGAGACTTGCATCAGTGACTATTGGTGTGCATTGGTTTCCAGTGTACAGTGACAAAGTACTGCTATGGAAATAATGCTGTAGTCAGTTACCCAAGCAGACAGGAAAGGAGTATTTTGGATAGTTTTGCAGGGGATAAACTTCTTCATCTACAGATATTTTAGCTGGATATTCTATCTCTTGGACTTTGTAACTTTATGCTGGCTGTCTCAGATGAAGGAAACAATGTTGGAAATGTGTTTATTTTTAGTAACACATTTGGAGATTATTTGCATACATTTGTGATCTGCTAAGACATCCATGTTTTAGGAGCTGTGCAAAGACACAACCTCCTCTGTCAAGCTGACAGAGAACTTTAGTTTCTTCAAATGCCTCTTTTGAATTTTGTTTTCTCATGCTGTTCAGATCTTTTCGTTTCCCTTGTCTCCTTTCACTACCTCTGTGTTTCCATGTCCCTGTTTTTCTCTTTATTTCTTTTTCAAAGGGGTGTATCTTCTTATGCTTAGAAATGCTTTTTCTAAATGTTTTTTCAAGAGACTTTAAACATTTTTGTTTAAGAAAGAGCTTTTCAGTCAAATTAACCTTGCAGCTTTTTAAACATTAAACAAATATTACAAGACACAAGTTTATACTCAGGCCTACAACACAGCAAGCACTAGGTGAGGTAATCTTCAACTGCAATTTTTTGTCCGTATACACACTTGCTGATTGATTTAGGAGGGAATGCATAACTCCAGATCACTCGATGTTCAGGAGATTGTTTATCTATTTATTTACTGACTTTCAACTGGAAGAGCACCAGTGTTGGTAAATGTAAGCCAGCTATGTACTTGAACTATCTTTAGTATTAAAACTGTGGAACTACCAGTTCTTAAACACAGAGAAACTGAAAAGAACACATGGTAATGCTTGCTATGTACAGAGTCTTAACCACTTGAATATATGTAGGTGCAAAATTAGCACTGATCCTCACAGGAAAATACAGGCAGTTTGAAACATCGAGTCAAGAAACAGGAAACAGAAGGTATGTAAACCCAAATGTTACTATATACTGCTACAGTGATTAGAAGCACGTATAGCATGTGCATTATTTCACTACAAGGAGTTCTAAACAAGACTGTGCTTGTATATACCAGCAGAGGAAATGCATTATAAAATAAATGAGATCCTAGGATGTAAGGTGTCAGTGCCATATCCCATGTCTTATGCAGCTGAGATTTGACAGCTTTAAACACACACACACACACACACACACACACACACACACACACACACACACACACACACACACACTTCAATTACCATACCTAGCTCCATTCCCATGCTCGTCTCTTGCAGCAGCATTCCCGCTCGTCTCAGCAGCTTGCAGCATTCCCCAGCTTGTTTCTCTCTGAAGCTTACTTGTTCGATTCCATTCTCCCTCGCAGTCGTGGCAGCTAAGTTCATTCCATTTCCTCCTTGTGGCTGGCACTGGAAATGCACACAACATTATTGTTTGATCTTGCTGAGGTCAATTCCGGCTGGCTGGTAGGCCATATCACAGAGCTGACATCATTGCGTATGTGATGACGTCAGCTCAAAATGCCGGAGGGGGGATTTCAAAACAACAGCTGGGAAATCGAAAATGAAGGGGTGCAACTCGGGAATCATGGCACCCCATGTTTTAGACCGCAAAACTCGGTAAAACTGAGTAATTCAGGACAGTTGGGAGGTATGGTCACACAGCTTATTGGCCATGCCTATGTAATCTTTCTGTAGAATATACATGACTGTCTTAAGGTGAGGAACACCAATCGCATTGTTACACCAGATGCATGTATGCTACCTGTTCTGCTTATGCACACACTACGTACATAAGTGTTTGACAACATTAATAGAATATATATCATTCATGACAGTGTGGATTGTGCCATATATATATATATATATATATATATATATATATATATATATATATATATATATATATATATATATATATGGAGGTGCCCCTCTTAACACCTCCAGCAAAACCCTCATAGAGTGTGGATGTATCATAATAGTTGTTTAAGTGTGTGTGTGCAGACTCATCTCTTATCACTCTTCATCACATATGTTATGTCAGAGGAATGGGATTACTGGTGGTGTTATTCTGATATTGTCCACGACTTTGGTTGGTTCTTGTAATGTTTTCCATGAACCTTTACCTGTGGCCACCTTGCTGGAGACTTCTGCTGAAAGTACACTCATATTCAGGCATATCAGTTTGCACAGCTTCACAATATACACCCTACTCTAATTGTATGTCAGATCCCTGATAGATGTCCTTTGCATTATTCATGTAAGGATGCTTTTCTCACAGAGACATCCTCCCCATGGTTATGTCACCTTGAGTGACAATCACATAAAAATAATAGTTGTATAAAATCTTACCATAACCATAGATGTCCTTCCCTTCTATGTTGCTGTATTCTTTACAAGGGGGTTCCTCCGCCTTGGGCGAGATGACATCCAGCCAGTATACAAGAGCTTTAAAGTACTGCTAGTACATGTGACATCGCATGAATGGCTTAGGGAACTTCGACCATAAAAGTGACATCTACATGTACAATCCTCAGAACTGAATGCCCCAGGAGGAATGCCAGCCTAAAGAAAGAAAAGGGTTTTCAAACATCCAGAACAGAGATAACATCTAGAACAAAAGTAAGTACCAAGGGGAAGGAAGGAGAGAGGGAGGGATAGAATACTGCAACATAGAAGAGAAGGACATCTATGGTTATGGTTAGATTTTACACAACTATTTTATGTCCTCCTGTTCTAAAGTTGCAGTATTAGTTAGATGACAGAGAGTACCAAAGCTTAGGAGGCAACCTGGGAGGAGGAAGGACCAGAAAATCTCTGTAGAAAACCACAAAGAATGGCTCTAGCATGTAATGCTTGGTGAAAGTATGTACAGAAGTTCAAGTAGCTGCCTCTAAAATGGAATTAGTATCCAAACCCTAAAGAAAAGCACATGAAGAAGCCGCAGCCCTAGTAGAATGAGTCTTAAAAGGAAAAGAAAGGCTCTTCCCATGGAAAATGTAACAAAAAGAAATAGCCTTTGAAATCAAAGAGGAAATAGTCTGCTTGGAAACAGGGAATCCCAGAGCACTGGGATGAAAAGCAACAAAACGCTGATCAGATTTCCTGATATCTGTAGTATTATCCAAATAAAATCTGAGTTGTCTATGCACATCCAAGGTGTGTAAAAATTCTCTCACTAGAGGATTGTGGAGAAGGAAAAAAGGTAGGCAAATGAATAGACTGGTTGAGAGACAACTCATTCTCAACCTTGGGTATAAAGGAAGGGTTAGTACGCAGAGACTCTGTCCTTATGGAAAATTAGAAAAGGTGGGGAAGCCATTAAAGACTGAAGCTCAAATACCCTTCTGGCAGAAGTCAAAGCTAGTAACAGAACAGTTTTCCAAGTATAGTGTTGCCAAGAAAGCTGTGGCTAAAGGCTCAAATGAAGCCACAGTCAGCTTCTTCAAAAACAAAGTTCAAATTCCAAGGAGGAGGAACAGGCTTTCTGGGAGGTCTAATGTGAAGCTCACCTTTGAGAAAAAGTGTATCCTCTAACCTAGAAGCTAAGGGGGAGACAAAAAGCAGACAGGCAAAAATGGCTGACAAATGAACCTTCACCGTGGAGTAGGCCAAACCATCATTAAGCAACTCACACAAGTATGAAATAATCAATGGAACATCCACAGATAGTGGATTCAGACTGTGTGAATGGCATCAAATAGAAAAACTCTTCCAGTCAGAGAAGTATGATTTTCTAGTATTGGGCTTTCTGGCCTCCTCCAGAACCCTAAACACATCCTCAGAAAAAAGGTATCTGAACATCACCCACAGAGTCAGATGCAGAGTTGATAGATGTGGATGGATAATAGATACTTTGTCGTATATGAGAAGGTCCACCCTCTGAGGTAACTTCTGATGACTGCCCTTGGCTAACTGTAGAAGAAGAGGGAACCAATTCTGTCTTGGTCAAAAAGGAGTCACCAGCAAGATTTTTGGTTTGTCTTGCTGAATCTTGAACAGGACTTTCTGAATGAGAGGAAAGGGGGGAAATGCATCAAGAAACATCCCATTCCAAGAAACTGAAAGGGTGTCCAACTTCCAAACAAGAAGACCTGGGACTCTGGCACAATAAATAGGAAGTCACCTGTTCAGAGGGGCGACAAATAGTTCTACTTGAGGAGTATCCTACAGGTGGACAATGTCCAGAAACAGATCCCTGTGAATCATCCATTCATAGAATTGTGTCATGGACCTCCTCAGATTGTGTGCCACAGAATTCTGACTGGAGGAGATATAAACCACCTTAAGTGTCACCTGTTACTGAACTGCTAGTTTCCAAGCCATGAGAGCTAACCTGCACAGAAGGTATGACTTTATCTCCCCTGTTTATTTACATAACAGAGAACTGTGGTGTCTGTAAACAGTTTTAGAGGTCCTGGATGGAAGAGATGACAGAAAGCTTGAACAGCTAAAATGAGAGCTCTCATCATTTTGATGTTGAAATTGTCCTCCTTTTGAGAAGGAGACCAAAGGCCCTGTACCTTCATGGAAGCAAAGGTTGCACTCCATCCTAGGATGGAGGCATCTGTAAACAATGCTTAGTGGGAAGAGAAGGCTCAAAGGAAGGCCTGGCTTCAGGGAAATTTGCTGAATCCACCAAAGGAGTTCCTTTTTGAGACAAGGGAGAAGAGGAACCACAAACTCCACTGGATGTGCATGCTCCATCCAAACTGATTTCAGGTATCACTGAAACTTCATCATGTGAGGTTTGGCCAGAGGTAGCATGGGAATGGTGGATGCCGTGAAACCCAGGTGCCTGAGAAACTCCCTGGCTGTTAGAGAAGTAAGAAATGAGAGACTGGACTTTTGGAGGGGGCAAAGATGCCAGTGTGATATCTGTCTGCAACCTGCATCCTAGGAAGAGGTGATCCTGGGAGGGGGAAAGAAAGTTATTGTAAACCCCAGCCTCTGCAGAAGAGAAATGATGACCTGCAGATTTTGTTCCAGGGTTTCTGGACAAGGAGCTAGAAAAAAAAGATCATCCAGGTAAGGGTAAACCTGGATGCCCTGAAGTCTACAATAAGCCATGACAGGAGCAAGGCATTTTGTGAATACCCTTGGGGCAGAAGAAAGAACAAAGGGCAAAGCTGAGAACTGAAAGTGCAAGGAAGCAATAGAAAAACATAAACATTTCCTGTAAAGGGGATTAATTGGAGAGACTATGTAAGCATGAGGAAACATAAGAAGAACAAGGTTTGCAAGGACAGCATGCATAAAGTAGGGACTTTCAGAAAAGTATTGAGATGAGAAGGGTCCAGAATGGGTCTCCATGGGCCATCTTTCCTGGGCATGAGAAACATCCTGGAGTAGAACCCTCTTCCCTTTAGGGGCACAGGAACTTCTTGAATTGTTCCCTATGTAGCAACTCCTGAAGCACCTGTGGAAATATATGCAGTTGGTCTTGAGGTGGTTGTGGAATGCCCATGAACGAAAGAAGAATTTTCCAGACCATGAGGTACCCTTGTTTGATAATGGAAAGAACCCGTGAGTCTTGAGTAATAGTTTCCCAAACTGGAAGAGACAGGGAAAGACATTCAGAAAGAAGAACAAGACTGAGATGAGTGTGGTAGTCACAGACTACCTGGCTTGTCTGGAAAGGATCGGTTCTGGGCAGGAACTGATTTTGGAAGTGGCCAGGCAAGTTTGTTTTCTAACAAAGTCTTTGAGGGACAATTCCTCTGAAATTTGGGGACAGGAGAAACAGACATATTTTAAGTCCTGTAGTATCTTGTCTTTCCCCATCAAAGATTTAAACAAATCTGCAGCTGCAGTCCCAAGGTACTGTTGTCTAAAGGAGCATCCATTAATTTTGCTTTGCTATAATCTGGAAGTGGTTGAAGCCTCAACCATGAATACCTCCTAAGAAAAGAGCCAGATGCAGCTGCCCTGGAAGATGCTTTTACTACATCATAGTTTCATTTAATGGAGTGGCGAAGAAGCTCCTAACTGACACATCAGCTGAGTTTTAACATCAGAGTCTGGGAGGTGTGAAACTGCTTGAGAAAGAACAGCCAAAGAATATTTAGTCATATGGGTTTGGTAATTTATAGCACAGAAAGCTAAGGTGGCAGAAGTATAGACCTTTTCCCCTAATCTTTCCATAGTCTTATTCTCCTTATCAGAAGGGAGAAGCTTGGTGGATGGCAATAGTCTGGAAGTTTTGTCAGAAGCAATGGAAACCACTTCAGGATCTGCTGAAGGATATCTATAAAGACATTTATAGACTTCTGGCACTTTATAAAAACAATCAGGCATTTTAGGGGCAGGGGTATGAGAATCTGGGGCCTTAGATGCTGAAGAGAAAACATCAAAAAGGCTAGTAAGACTGGTGGTACAGCAGACAGAGGAAAATCCATTTGTAAAAATCATATATTTTCTGCACATCAGAAACATCAGAGCAGTCCCAATTAAAGAATTCCCTTGTTTTAGCTAAGTTTTTCCCAAATGTGATCTCTTTCACTGGTGAATCTGTGCCGTTAGACTCTTCCTCAGGGGAAGCATATTCAAAGGGGGATGGAATTTCAGTGGAATAGGCCAAAGATTCATCCTCAGAAGAATCCTCAGATGATTCCAGCACTCTAACTCTCTTGAGTGGGGAAGAAGTTAAAGGAGGAACAGGATCAGCTGAAGGAGGCTTAAGAGCTATGAGTGCATTAAGCAAGCCTTGAGAAAAAGTTTCCCAATCTGATTGCGGAGTCTTAGGTACAGAAATGTGCTTGGTTTTCTGTTTCTTTTTTAATCTGACATCAGCCTGATGGAAAGTGGAGGGACTCGACGTAGACCCACACTCAATAATATTAGTTGGAATAGCTTCCCTGACTAGTATCTGAGGGATACCCCAGGGCCTTCCAAAACAATGACCCTTGGTTCCCAGGAACAGAGCAAATACCAATAAACAGTCTTCCAAAAGAACAAAACCAAAAATAAGGTGTATTGGTGTAAGGTAAACTGTAAACCAAAAAGGAAGTTGAATTTTCAGGTTATGTTTCCTGCGACTATGCCAGATTCCACTAGAGGAATAAAGAAAAGTAGTACATCCACTAATTACTACATAAGAAAAAGTGGTTAAGGAGGAAATTCATGGTTTATAGATGGAGGAGAAGAGGTTTTATTTCAATATGAACCCAAAGGAAAGGACCTTATTAAAGGAACTAAAGGGTGACAATACCCTCAGGATCATGGCCCCAGATAAAGGGGGTGGTATAGTTCTTTACAATACTGAGGATTATATTAATACCATGCAGGGGATGAAGTTTGATGAAAACAACTACCTGCAAGTTTCAAAAAATCAAATTAATATAGCTTATCAATGAACAGATGGCTATTTGGAAGAGTATCTATTAGAACAAAGAATTACATTTGAAACTTATAATTTCTTGGTTAATACACATCCTAATGTTCCTGCCTTCTTTGGGATACCAAAAATCCATAAAAACATTCAGTTTCCTCCATTGAGACCTATTGTGGCAGCCAGTGGGTCCAAAACCCACAATCTAGCCGTCTTTGTGGATAGAACTTGTAGACATATTTTGGAAGGAATACCACACATCCTGAAAGATTCATGAGATTTTTTGGGACAACTAAAAAAAGAAGTTATGTCCTTACCATAACATTCCATGTGGAATGTTCATCTCGCCTTTGTTCTTACATATGGGTGTCGGCCGCTTAGCAAAGCTCTGCATCTAGGAGAAGCTCGAGACCAACCTACCTCCCACAATTCCCTCTGCCTCTACCTCAGATCTAGTTTGCAAAACAATACCAGATCCAGCAATAACCAAGGTAATCAAGCATAACAGGGATACATAAGTATACATAAGGAGCGGACACTAGCTCAAGCCAGTAGAAACAACAGAGAGACCACTAGTGGGAGACAAACAGACCAGACTTCTAAATCCGTACGTTCTTCCAGACCTGAGGGTGGGAGGGTAGGGATCTAAGAACAAAGGCGAGATGAACACTTCACATGGAACGTTATGGTAAGGACATAACTTCTTTATGTGAGAGTGTTCAATCTCGCCGTTTGTTCTTACACATGGGTAGCGTTCCTAGCTCCGTTACCCTGAGTGACTCACGGAAGAACGTTCCTGAGCACAGTGGAACCAAAAGATGCTCTATCCCTGGAAGTCCTATCAACTTTATAATGAGTAATGAATGTATGCGGTTTAGACCAAGTGGCGGCTGCACAAATAGTGTCGAATGGCAGACGAGCCGCATGAGCCAGTGATGTGGAAACTGACCTAGTAGAATGTCCCTTTGGTTTGGTGGACAAAATCTGGTTTGAAGCAGAATACATGAAGGTTATACAATCAGTTAGCCATTTAGAAAGTGTGCGCTTCGTCACTGCCATGCCCTTTTTATTGTCCGCAAAGGCTATAAACAGTTGGTCCACTTTCCTATGGTCCTTAGTTCTATCCAGGTAGAATCTGAGTTGTCTATGAACATCCAATTTGTGTAACATGTATTCCAATTTGTTGGAGTTGTTCTTGAAAAATGTAGGAAGTTCAATGGACTGATTAATGTTGTTAACCGAACAGACCTTAGGGAGAAAGGAAGGGTTGGTGCGTAATGATACCCTGTCAGGGTGAAAAATTAAATATGGCTGTTTGATGGAAAGTGCCTGAAGTTCTGATACTCGTCTGGCTGAAGTGATAGCTACTAGGAAAAGAGTCTTCCAGGACAAGAACTTTAAGGAACAGGAAGAAGCTGGTTCAAAGGGTGGTAAAATTAACTGGGACAAAAGTAAATTTAGATTCCAAGGAGCTGTAGGTGACCTAACTGTTGGTCTGAGATGAAAGGACCCTTTCATGAAGGCCTTATAAAGCCTATGAGCCATAATAGGAGCTCCATTTTCTCCTATGTGAAAGTTGGAAATAGTGGCCAACTGAACTTTTAAAGTGGCAGTAGAGGCTCCTTGGTGAAACAAAATGGACAGGAATTCCAAAATCTTGTTTAGGGGGGCTACTAAAGGATCCAAATGCTGTGTAATCGCCCAGTAGACGAAACGTTTCCACTTACTTGAATAGATTTTAGTAGTGGAAGCCTTATGGGAGGCGACCAGAATGTTCTGAACCGCCGGAGAAAGAAGATCAGACCTGGCTAAGTAGGGAAGCGGAGCAGCCAGGCTGTTAACTTGAGGGATAGGAGCGACAGGTGAGGAGCTCCTGATGAATGAGTCAGCAGATCTGGCACTGGGTCCAGAATCCAGGGCTCCTGCATTTGGTGGGCTTGAAGAAAGGGGAACCAAATCTATCGAGGCCAGAATGAGGCAATGAGAATTATAGTCCTCTCCTGGTCTTTGGCTTTCTGAAGAAATTTCGGGATCAGTGGTATAGGAGGGAAAGCGTACAGGAGACCCGGGGGCCAATCGTGAATCAGAGCATCCCTGGGGACATCCCCTGGAGGGGGTAAAAGGGCAAAGTAGCTTCTGCATTTGGTGTTCATTGGAGACGCAAACAGATTGCAGCAAGGCTGGCCCCATTTGCGGAAAATCCTTTCCGCCACTTTCTGATTGAGGGACCACTCGTGAGCTAACAGGATGGCTCTGCTCAACCTGTCCGCTATGACGTTGGATAACCCCGGGATGTGTGTTGCTATTAGAAAGCAACCCGTGGACTCTGCCCATTGCCAAATTCTCATGGCCTCTCTGCACAACTGGTAAGACTTGGTTCCTCCCTGTTTGTTTATGTACCAGACTACGGACATATTGTCCGTCTGTACTGCAATAGTCCCTAGAGGTAGAAGGGGGGAGAAGTGTTGCAACACTAGAAACACTGCCCTCATCTCTAGAACATTTATGTGCAGGTTGTACTCTAAGCTAGACCATTTGCCTTGGACTGTCTGCCCCTGAAAGATGCCCCCCCACCCTATCAGGGAAGCGTCCGTGGTCACTGTGGCTGTTGGTTTGGGTAACACAAACGGTCGGCCGCTGATGAAGTTGTGATTCTGTAACCACCAAGACAGGTGTGCTTTGCAGGTATTCGTTATGTGAATCTCGTGTGTCAGTGGTAATTGCTGGAACGACCACTGTGCGAACAGCAGCCATTGGAGAACTCTCATGTGTAGCCTCCCCATGGGAACTGCAATGAGGGAAGCTGACATGAGCCCTAAGACTTTCAGGACTAGATTGGCTGGAGAGTTTTTGGACAATAGCAGGAGAGATACGTGTTCTTGCAGGGAAGCTATTCTTGTGGAGGGGACTTTTAGTAGCAAAGAGCGGGTATCTAGATCTGCCCCTATAAATGAAATATGCTGCGAGGGCTGTAACGCAGATTTTTCGAAATTTATCGAAATCCCTAGCTGAGCACAAAGGCTGATTGTGTAGTCCCTGGCCTGTATCAGTTGATGCTCAGTGGTGGCAGTAAGGAGCCAGTAGTCCAGATATGGAAACACCCGGAATCATAGGCGTCTCAAGTGAGACGCTACCACTGCCATGCATTTGGTGAAAACCCTGGGGGCTGAGGTTAGACCAAAGGACAGGGCCCGAAACTGAAAGTGGCTGGCTCCCAGCCGGAAGCGCAGGTGATCTCTGGACATTTTGATGTGGTAGTAGGCGTCCCTGAGATCTATTGAGCACATCCAGTCGTCCTTCTGTAAAAACGGAAGGATCGATTGAAGCGTGACCATCCGGGACATTTTGATGTGGTAGTAGGCGTCCCTGAGATCTATTGAGCACATCCAGTCATCCTTCTGTAAAAACGGAAGGATCGATTGAAGCGTGACCATCCGGGAACTTTTCTTTCTTCACAAATGTATTGAGAGTGCTTAGGTCCAGAATCGGCCACCAGTCCCCTGTCTTTTTTGGAACTAAAAAGAACCTTGAGTAAGTTCTGGATCCTCTTTGGTCCGCCGGGACTGGTTGGATGACTCTTTTTTCTAGCAGCTTTGAGATTTCTATAGCTGCAGGTTTTCGCAGATGGGGTGGTACATCTGGGAATCTTTTTTGTGGTAATGGGGGAAATACAAAGGGAATTTTGTAACCTCTGGTAATAATGCTTTTTACCCAATTGTCTGAAGTAAGGCTTTGCCGGGCCTGAGGGTATAAAGCTAAGCGACCCCCGACTGCCTTCAGAGCAGGACAGTCGGGCCTCCTCTCAGGAGTGCTGGAAAGGCTTCCCAGGGATGGTATCCCTGTCACCTTGGTTCTGCGGACCCCCTCTGCCGCCAGGGTGGCGTCTTCCATTTCTGCCCCCTCCTCTGCCTCTGGGGGGGGGGTGCATCACCCTATGTGCCTGGGAAAGAACCCTGGGGTTTACGAAACCACATCTTTCCACCTCGTTGCCCTTTGGGGTACGGTCTGGATGGGGTGGAAAAATGGACTCCAACAGCAGACAGAGTCTTTCCCTCCTGCTCACACCGGGTTAGGGTCTCCTTTACTTTGGGGCCAAAAAGAGTGGCACCATCAAAGGAGGCGTTAGTAAAGGAAGACTTGAAGGCTTCCGCAAAGGAGCACAGCCGCATCCAGGATTGTCTACGAAGAGCAATCGCTGAAGCTGCAGCCCTACTCGACCCTTCAGCCGCATACGAGATGAGCCTCATGGACGAGTTCACAATAGATGTAAGGGTATTGAGCTGTGCTGTAACCTTGTCCGAGACAGCAGCATCTGTATTACCCTGGAGGGTATCTCCCAACTCCTTGACTAGATCCCTCTGTAATCGTGTGAAGTGTGTCAAGTAGTTCAGCGATTGCATGGAAAAAGTCGCTGAACTGAAAATGCGCTTCCCATATCTGTCCATGGTCCTAGAGTCTCTGTTAGGGGGATGGACAGACGAGGAAGATTCGGACATCTCCTTTTTAGTGGCTGCGGCCACCACCATAGCGTCCACTGGAACTCCCTTAGTAAGGTATGACTTGTCCTGAGGGGCAGTTATGTATTTGTTAGGTTTCCTGGGAACTGGCTCCACTGTGTCAGGTGCCTCCCACGCCCTTCGAGCAATTAACTCCATTAACACGTCGAAGGGCGGAGTGACCCAGGAGGAGGAAGGGCGAGCACCAAATGCCTTCAGCAGAACCGACTCATCCTCAGAAGGGGGTAGGGCATGCCAATCACCTCTCTGCTTCAGAATCTCCAGGATGTCAGCAAAGGAGACATCCTCTGAGGGTGATTTTGGGGACCCTTCTGACTCATCTAAGTCAGTATCCGATGTTAAAGATTCTTGTGGAGAATCTAAGTGCCTCCTCTTGCACAACTTTTTCCTCGGAACGTCATCGGGAGGGGCATCCGATGAGGCCTCCGAGGAAGAAGAGGCTCCCTCTGGGAGTGGCTGAGACACTGGTGCTCTACGCTTATGTGTAGTCATGGGTGCAGAAGTAGACAATGGACCTTTATGGGAGGGAGAAGTTGCTTCTGTTGACGTGGTTGTCTGAGAAGACAATACCTTCCTCATGAGGTCAAAGGCCCCCAGACCCCGAGTCGAGGAATCCCCCGGTTCCGAAGAATGCGGAAGTATCTCCGACGCGGAGGCCAAGGGCATCGACCCTGAGGACGGAGCCGAAGTGATCCGTGCCGAGGCACCGAGGGGGAGAGTCGGCACCAAAACATCGGTTCGACTCTCGGTCCCGGAGCCAAGGATAGATCGTCGGCTCCGCGAGTCCGCCAACAGTTCAGACGGAGTCGAGGTCAACGGTGCTGACCGAGGAAGGGACGGTTCCGGCACCAAGGGCTCCACTATCATCAGATCAACATCCCCTGGCTCCGAAAGCTAAGTAGGCCTCGGAGGAGGATCAGATGGAGATAAGGGAAGGCCTTCGAGTCTCGACACCAATTGGGAGGAGACTGAAATGAGCTTGGACAGGGCCGTGTTCTCCATTAACTTCTGCACCACATGATCTACGTCGGTGTCGGAGAGGGGCCTGGAAGATCGGGTCGAAGGAACCGAGGACGGTACCGACCTCAATACAGCAGGAGGTGGAAGCTCCGACACTGGTTCCAAGACTCGAGGCTCGGTCACAGTAAGAAGTTTGACACTCGGCCCCGAAGCCTGTGGAACCGGTGAACGAACCTTAAACGAAGAACTCGGAGCCGATGACATGGGTTCCGATGTCTTCAACTCCTTCGAGGACTTAGAAGCCTGGTCTGACTTGTCAAGCGCCTCTTGAAAGGCAGGCTTCAAAAGACCTCTATCCATTAGCTTCCTGCGTCTATCTGTCATGACCCTTCCACTAAAAGAATGACAGATAGAACAGTCTTCTTGTAGATGGAGAGGGCCAAGACAGTAGACACAGGAGCTATGGTTGTCAGTGACAGACATCTTTTGCCCACACTGACACCTCTTAAATCCCGACTTGGCTTTTTCAGACATCCTGTGAGGAAAAAAAACTGTACCAATATCAAAAAAACACTTGTCAAAATGATTAGATGCAAGTCCACAAACACAGCAATAAAAATTGCAAGTATCAATCCTAATCCAGTAAGTAGGTGGGGTAGGCCCTAAGGTAAACTAAACTATATATATATATATATATATATATATATATATATATATATATATATATATTATATATATAAGAGAGTAGCCAAAAGGATGACCAGACCCACACACACACACACTAAATTTAAGATCCCAAAAAGATCAGATTATACAAGAAAAAAAGGTAAGAATTTAGCTTATCTCCCAAAGTTGGTCAGAGCTCTTCAATTTCGATGCGATCGGTTGCAGCGGCAAACTAGATCTGAGGTAGAGGCAGAGGGAATTGTGGGAGGTAGGTTGGTCTCGAGCTTCTCCTAGATGCAGAGCTTTGCTAAGCGGCCGACTCGGAGCCGAGGATCGGCTCCGACACCCATGTGTAAGAACAAACAGCGAGATTGAACACTCTCACATCCTGAGTTATGGTCTGATGATGTTATTTTTGTAACTATAGACATACAGGACCTATTCACATGTATACCTAGGATTGAAGGGATGGAATTCTTTGAGGACATTTTACAGATTTGTCCCACATTTGACCATGGACAACTTCAGCTGATTTGTGAGAGTATGGCCCATGTTTTAGATAATAATCTCTTACATTTTGAGGGAGAATACTATCAACAAATCAGGGGTGTTGTCATGGGAGCTGCCTGTGCCCCTTTATACACCAACTTCGTTCGGTTTGGCTGGGAACTACGATGGGTGTTTAACAGCAAATTTTGGACTGACATACTCACATATCAGACATTCTTGGATGATATTTTTATTTTGTGGAAGTGGAAGGGGAAGGAAGAAGACATTACCTTATTCATGGAATATTTGAATCAAACAACATATTTTTTGAAATTTACTTATGATGTGAATAAATTAGAGACTAATTTTTTAGATGTGAAGATTTCTAAGACAAAACAAGGTTTTAAATGTAATGTATACCGCAAACCAACATTTTGTAATGCTTACCTACACTATTTAAGCCACTACCCTAAAAAAACAGAAAAAACATATAGTTAAAGTTCAGGCAATTCGGGTGGCTAGTATGACCTCAGAGAGAGAAGACGTAATAAAAGGGCTTGAATTTTTAAAGATTATGTTCTTTGAGAGAGGGTATCCATCTAACATAGTTGAACCCATTATTGTGGACGTGCTTGGTGAATGGGGGAAGAGATATAAACCCCTTTTGGGTAGTGCACACACTACAGTTAGTTTTAAGATAGATAAAACTGGTGATGGAATGGATAAAGCAGGGGACATTTTGGAACAGGATGGTCCTATGAATTCTAACAATAGAAACTATAACCAAGCATGTGTTATTCAACACAGTCCCCTGTTCAACCAGATTAAACAGATTTTATGTAAAAATGGGGCATATTTAAGGTAATGAGGTATATAATAAGGTGGGGGACAAACCCATCTTTTCTATGAAGGTTGGCAGTAACATAAAATTAAACTTAGAAAAAATTAGAGTGGATGGGATACACGACAGGGGGAATACCAAACCTGTGGACGTTGTTCTTATTGTGGGTACTGTCAGTAAACTTAAAAAATAGAATTGGTAGTGTTATATATTTAAGGAAAGGGAACTGCTATATCAACAAGATAGTTTATATTACATTATGTAACACCTGTGATGGATTATATATTGGGAAAACAGAGAGAGACCTGAAGTGTAGAATATATGAACATTTATATGAAATGAAATATCAGAAGGAAACCAATGCCCTCTACAGGCACAGTCAGGTTTGCAGTGAACACACTGGCTTCAAATTTGCCATTGTGGATACAGTGAACCTAGATGTGGGGGGGGATACTGGAAAAAACATTTATATAAAAAGGAATTAATGTGGCAGCTTAGGCTGGCTGCAAATTTCCATCCTTGATTAAATGATCATATATCTATAGTTTCAGTCTTAAAGGAAAGGGCTAATCAAATCAGATAATGAACATTATTTTTATTATTCCCAGGGAACAAAATTGCTGTTCCAGTACAAAACAGGAAACACACGAACACTACAAACTATTTCTAATGTGGGGGGCTTTGTCCCCACCCCCCAAACCCCCCCTACTGAAAAATATACCAACTCTGAAATCGCACCAGAGTGGAGGAAATAGCGAAGCCGTGGAAATGGCCCACCAAATTCTTTCTCCGGGAAAGAATTCGATGTTCCACAACTTCGATATTTTCAGTCTTCGGACTTTCAAGTTCGAGGTTTTGGTGTTCAAACTTATCAGTGTTCGAACATTTGATATACACCCACCATATATCACCAGGCCTTCTCTCCAAACAGGTTTTAAGAGATTTCCCATTCCTGTATGCCACCACAGGTTTTCCCCCACCTTGTCAATGAGATCAACATCCCTGAAAAAAACTTCCCAGTTTTTACACAAACATTCAAATATAAAATGACTATCTAATGTAAAACTTATAATGAAACTGTTCCTATACAAACTACTTTGATATACTGGCATAGCAACATGTTCCCTGTTCGTTTCGATGAATCCTCTTAAAATGGGTATATATAATCCATTATTTCTTTTAGTCACAACTTCATTATCGATGTCCACTAAAAATCGTTCAGGTTAACCTCTTTTTTTTTGAACATATCTAATACTTTATTACTCTCTGTAAAAAATGAATCTATATTAGACACCATTCTTGCTATACGAACAAGTTGGCCTTTGATCATTGCTTTTTTTTTGTGTCTAGGGTGCCAACTAGAGTAATGTATGTATTCGAAAATGGGGGTTCTTCTCAATTTCCACATCCAAAAAAGAAATTTTTTGTCTATCATATTGTGATGAAAATTTCAAAAAATGCACAGTGTTATTAATGTACAATAAAAATTCATTTAGCCTTTCAACTGTATCAGTACAATAAACACTTCACCCAAAAACCTGCTACGTAAAGACCAACATCCAGCAAACTCACTCGAAAAAATGTAATCCATTTCCCATTGGTCTATAATGTAATTGGCAAAACTTGGGGCACAAGGTGCCCTTATTGCAACTCTTGTTGTCTGTCTATATGTTTGTCCCACAAAATAAATAAAATTATTTTTCAAGACTACATCCATAAGGGAAACACATGCATTTACTTTTGTATTACTTAAATTGCCATTGTTGAATAACTGTTCTTCAAAGCACTGCAATCCAACATCTTGTGTTACCAGAGAGAATAAATCATGCACATCAATGGTCACAAACAATCCTGAATCACTATAAGGTAAAGAATTGACTAACTTCAAAAATTGCCAAGAGTCCTTACAGATATTAGTATTGTTACTAAGCCCACCCTTGATATGGTGGTATATTCATTGTGCTATGAAATAGGTTAGACTCATCCACTATCAGCCTAAATGGTGAATTGTTAAGGCTTTTGTGGATTTTGGGTATACCGAATATACTGGCCAATGCAGGTTTTTCATTGTACATAAAATCATAGTCTTTTTCCATAATTTTACCTTGCAATAACATGTCCATCAGTAGTATGTCTATATTTCGGAAAGCAACATTTATTTCATTGCGGGATATCTCACAATATTTATCCCCAAAAAGCAATACATTCATTTAATTTTGGTAGTCAGTAACATTCATAATTACCACCCCTCTCCCTTTATCGGGTTTCATTACCCTAATATTAGGGTCATTAGTTAATTCATCCAGCAACCTTTTCTCCTCACTGATACATTACAATATTTCACTTAACTTTTCCGTTAAACTATATCAAGTACCTCATACTCACAAACCCTTTCAAATGTTTGAATATGATTGTTTAAAGGGGGATTAAACAAACTGGGGCAATGCAAACCACCATTGTATACCAAATACTCGTTACTAAATAAAATTTTGAAATTCAGCTTTTGAGTATACATTTTTAAATCACTCAAAGTATTCACCAAATCAGCCCATCTAGCAGGCACAAATGTCCAACCTTTAGATAAAATATTAGCATGACTAATACTCAAATTCTTGTTAGAATAATTATATACCTTAAAATCATCAGATTAATTTTCAATAATAGATACCATAGTAGAATTGACCCCAAACGAGGTGTCCATTGATTCCTGTACTGTTAATTCACCTTGCACAAACAGTTGCTCCTGGAATAATGAAAGGGCTGTGTTCGATTCACCAAGTTCAGGCAATTGAGTAAAATAAAACATATCCTGAAATGAATAAACATCAGTTGGAGAAGAGGTAATAACTCCATCAGTTACTTTCTGTAGTAACTGCTCGTTTGTTTCAGCCGTGCATCCTGCTGCTGACGTGTCTCATGGAAATACTTTTGTTTCCAAGAGGCTTGGTTCCCACTGACTGTCGTAAGCAGACATATGTATGGAGTCTGAGAATGTGCCTAAGGCAGATTCCTTGACAGCGTCCAATGTGGTACCCACTGAAGAACCTGAGCCAACCTCCAGACAGGCCTCCGGGTCTTTATTGAACTTGAGAGAGACATCAGAGGTAGAAGGTTCATCTGAAGATTCAGGCCCTGGCTTCTTGGTCTTCCTCTTCAAAATAGGTTTGACAGTAGCCCCAGATGTACCCTCTATAATGTCCCTAGCTAACCACTTCAGTCGCTGATTTTCTAAATAAATATTAAGGGATGAAAGATCGCTATGTAGGGTCAGGGATGAAAGATCGCTAGGTAGGGTCTTAGGGATGAAAGCCTGGCAAATACAGCAATATGTATGGTCGTGCATTGGCCCCAAACTAGACAGACACATGTGATGGCTATCCTTGTGCGGAATCTGTCTTCCACATTTGTACTTGCCTTTCCTGGATGACATGAAACCCTCACAACAGAAAGCAGTAGAAAGAGAAAAAAGAAAAACCCCAACAGGACACTTTTCTGAAAAGTAGACCAGCAGTAAACGACTCAGGTGAACAGATCCGATGATCAAAGATGGCTTTCGGACTGCAGCAGAGAAGCAGTATATTAAAGCTCTTGTATAGTGGCTGGATGTTGCATCGCCCACGTAAAGAATACTCCATTAGAATAGAAGGACATCACATTTTCACTGTACAGTCCCAACTGTATCATACAGATATGCGAATGGTGTTGCTGCTACAACCATTTTCCATTGACATGCCCTCCTCTGCTGTACATAAGGGAGTTTTACCTGTCCTCTTTTCCTGTGTTCATTCCTACAATTCATCTGTGTGTCCCTATTCAATACACACACTTCCCAGCTGATCATTTTTCATAGCAGTCCGTGTCCTGTTACAGATCATTAACACAGCTTCAGTACAGAATACCAGGAATGGGATATTATAATACTCTTCACTGTAGATACACTGTCCTGTACTATGTTTGGAACATATACTTCGCATTCACACCTCTCAACTGTCCAGACATTCATAGTATGTCCAGATGTTTTCCATAACAAATTTGTGGCTTTCTGCCACATCACTAGGATGATCTCTGGACTGATGCAAGTCAATATTACATGCATTTGAGTGCATACCTCTCAAATGTCCTGACTTGTGCAGAATGACCAGTGTTTGTCTCATATTTGTTATCTTCCCCCTAACATTTTTGTTTTCCAGCAAATCAGTGGCATTTCATGGTGGAGTGAAGTCAGGAACTGATGACAGACATTTGAGTTTCAAACTTCATGCTCTTCACAGAGAGTTCATGCTACTGTACAACCTATTATTCTATCTACTTTGTACGTTTGAAGAGTAATATTAAAAATCTGTCCCTATTTTTGGGCCTTTGTCCCCCTATTATTTATAGCTTTATCCAAATTTCTTCCTCTAAGAGGTTAAGAGATGTTTGAGTTTCATTCCAGCACATTTGTATGTGACATCTATGGCAAATATGTCCATATTTCTGGTTAAATGTCCCTGTGTTATGTTGGCCATTGTGCAGATGTATTGCACTAACATATCAACAGCTATCTGTGAAGCCCTGGTGATCACTGTGGCATTCTGTGCAAATCCACAGACTGTAGGTGCTCTGCTTTAAACATAATTGTCTCCACGTTTGCTTACATGGTTTCCTGGACGGCAACAGTGTTGCCAGCCATGAAAACTAGCTGAGATGCACCGCATGGCATTAATTTGCATTGCACGCTGCCACTCGTCACGTACCACTGGGCAAACATGTAAACTCTATGTAGATTTGCACAGAGCTTACACAGTTTGTTGAATCCCAGGAAGTGGCTAGAGTTTGACAGCTGTTTAAAATTGTTTGTTTGCTAAAGTGAAAGTATTTAGACTGGTAGGCAGTTTGATCCCTTGAAGAAGGGTTCTAAGTGATTTCTAGTATCACTTTTTGCCAACTTTAAAGTGTAGAGTTGAACATCTGATTTTCTGTAGGTCACTTATTTATTTTTAATGCAAAATTAATGCATACTTGCTTTTCACAGCTGCGAGTATGCTGTCACTATATTTAGTGTTTGGAATCGTCACAGTCCTATCTTAGCTAGAGGATTTAAATTTAGGATGCAGTCAAGTCCAAAATTAGGAAAGAAAAACAAAAGTTTGATACAAATGATGTCTAAATTAAAACAAAAAAAAAATCAAAGCAGAATTCAAATGTCTATATTTTTATGGAGGTAAAGTCCACCACATGGCTTACAACAAACAGACTTTTCCTCTGCACCCATTTACTTAACATACTAACCTCTGTGGTAGCTGAACCCTGAAGAAAGGATGACTTTCCCCTTTTGATGAATATCAGTTTGACTGTCTTCACTTGTGGCAGATGGAATACATACTTTCAAAAAGAAATGACTATTCTTCTTTATCTCACAGATGCAAGGTATAGGGTTTGATTCTGACCACTGGTTATTAGCTAGGCTTGTAGTAGTCTGCAACCTGATATCTTAGTATTTACCTATGAACCTAAGTGGCTATACTGCACACCCAAACCTTGCATAACATGTAGTGCACCATTAAAACCGAGAAAGGCACAAGAATGGCAAATAAACTTTGAAAAATACTATAATTCTCATTCTTTGTAAGGTTTTAACTGAAAAATGTGATGTATTGGCTTTTTATGACATATTAATGTACTTTTAATTTTTGCACATGTAACTGAAGCACCAAGTATTATGTTTATTTAACATGAGGCTTTGCTGCATAGATATAATACAGATTTCAGTGTCAGTGATGAAGCATGTAGCACACCTACCTTTGGTGATGAAGGCTGGTAGTTTTATTCCCACACCAGGTAGATTGATTGCTGACACTGCAGAGCCGGGGGGGGGGGGGTACTACACTCCCGAGTGTGCCAGCCTTCAGATGACATATTAAACCGAGGCCCCATCTGCTTGAGTTGGTGGTAATTCAGGTGGATGTAAAAGATCCTGCATAACCTATTGAACAGAGTGAGGGAGGTTTCCCTGATGCCCTGGTCAAATTTCCCGTTGTAAAAATATCACCTCAGGCCTTCATTGCAAAGAGGCTTCAAGCCTAATGGGACTAATCTGGTCAGCAAAGGATAAATCAAATAAATATTAAGACAGTGATTTCTGACTTCTTCACATGCAGCTATTGTGTGAGTGCTGGTCTGGATTCATCTCAATAACATTGTAATTTTCATTTTGTGTGTCACAATTAATGTGAAAATGTACTGCAGCAAAATCTCATTATTTTATTTCATGTCTACTTTACAAGAATATTATATATTGATCTATAAATTACAAGAATAATATATATATATATATATTAATCTCTGATGTTCAGATGTCGGAACAGTGTAATTTCTAGAAAGGTAAACATTTGTTTTCTTTCCAAAATGTGCAGGATTCATGAATACGCTACTCATCTGGGTGGATATTAGAGAAAGTACAGTTTTGTACCTACCATAAATGTAGATGTCCGAACTGGATAGCATCTGCAGTCATAACAACTGGGTTGTCCTGTCGTCAGGCAGCCCTTCAGTCGGCCGGATTCCAAAGTCCGGGTCCGGCTTCGGCTGATGTCGCACTCCACCCGACGTCATCTCTGTTGGTCTTCGGGTATAAAAGCATCAGCCGACGCCATTTTCCTCAGTGTTTCTTGCCCCAGATGCCAGAAGCCCTCTTGCAGGCTAAAATTTGGATAGATGCCAATGTTTCCAAATAGATAGAGGTAAACACAACAATAAGCATGTATGTACATATATACAAACAAATACACCATAAAGACTCCCCAACAGCTAGCTATTAGGAGGGTAAACACCCTAGGAGTACCACAGAGGGAAGGAGGGAGGGTAATCCTGACTGCAGATGCTATCCAGTTCGGACATCTACATTTATGGTAGGTACAAAACTGTACTATGTCCTTCATGGATGCATCTGCAGTCATAACAACTGGGTAGAATACCATAGCCAACTAGGGAGGAGGATAAAAGTAGATTATGGTGTGTTTAGGATCCCTTGCAGTACAGCAGTGGCAAACCCTGCTCGGGATCTGGAATATAGAGGCAAATTATAATGCTTGGCAAATGTATGCACGGAGGTCCAAGTAGCCGCCTCAATAATGTCTTTGGTTGCCACTCCTCGTAAGAAGGCTGTGGTAGTGGCTGTTGCCCTTGTAGAATGAGGTCTTATGTTCTGTGGAATTGGTTTTCCATGGAAGGAGTAACAGAATCGTATGCAATTTCCTATCCATTTGGAGATTGTCTGTTTGGAAATAGCTTTTCCTTCCCTTCCTGTTGCATA
Source organism: Protopterus annectens (assembly GCF_019279795.1). Lineage (NCBI taxonomy): Eukaryota > Metazoa > Chordata > Ceratodontiformes > Protopteridae > Protopterus > Protopterus annectens. Next base: position 762,887,986 of record NC_056725.1, on the reverse strand, counting down.
GGCTACAAAAAGTTGGTCAGTCTTTCTGCTATTTTTGTTCTGTCCAAGTAGTAGCGTAGCTGTCTATGTACATCCAAGGTATGCAGTATTCTTTCCCTCTGTTTTGTGGGTTGGGAAAGAAGGTAGGTAGGTGGATTGCCTGGTTTAAAGACACTCTGGATACCACCTTGGGCATAAATGTAGGATTAGTCCTCATGGACACTCTATCTTGGTGGAAGATTAGGAAGGGTTGCACTGCCATTAAGGCCTGTAGTTCTGAAACCCTCCTTGCTGAAGTAATTGCCAGTAGGAAAGCAGTTTTCCATGACAGGTGTTGTAGGTCTGCTGTTGCTGCTGGTTCAAAGGGTGATAGTGTCAATTTTTCTAGCACAAAGTTCAAATCCCAAGCTGGTAATGGTGGTTTCCTTGGAGGTTTTACATTCTTGATTCCTCTGAGGAACTGCCTGAGCAAAGGGTGCGAAAAACAGGTGGATCAAAGCTGTATTCTGCTGAAATAGCTGATGCATGTATCTTGATGCAGGACTAGGACAGGCCTGAATGAAGAAGTTCGACCAGATACTCCAGAATGTTAGGCATATCTATGTTTGACACATCTTTTCCTCTTTCTGTACTCCAAATGACAAACCTTTTCCATTTTCCAGCATAGTTCCTTCTTGTTGAAGGTCTGCGTGCTTCAAGAATAATGTCTTTTACTCTTTGGGAAAGTTCTGGTTTAGCTGCTGCTATGTGATGTTCCATGCAGTTAGTTGCAACGTTTTAGGTTTGGATGTATGATGCTGTAGTTGTTCTGAGTTAACATCAAAGGCATCAGGGTATTGGCCACATATTGTTCCGAGACATGCTCCTCAGTAGTAGGTACCAGTGTTGTCTTGGCCAGTTCGAGCTATCAGGATTATCCTTGGGACGTTCTTCCTTGATTTTCAGTAGTACCTTGTGTATCAAAGGAAGAGGTGGGAATGCATATGCTGTTAGGCCTTTCCAGTTGAAGGAGAGCGAATCCACTTTCCATGCTAGTGGGTGGAATGTCCTTGTGCAGAATTTTTGAGCTGGTGATTGAGAGGTGATGCGAATAGGTCTATCTGTGGCATTCCCCATTTCTTTGAGATGGTCTTGAAGATGTCCGGGTGCAGCTTCCATTCGTGGGCATCCGAGTGGTTCTGCTTAATATGTCTGCTAGAGTATTGTCTTTCCCGGTACAAATATTGCCTGTAACTGGATGTTGTAGCTGAGTGCCAGGGTCCACAGCTCCAAGGTCATTCTGCATAGGGGTATGAATGAGTGCCTCCCTGTTTGTTGATGTACCACATGACTGTGGTGTTGTCTGTCCTTATCATCAACTGGCCCTCCTTGAGAAATGGTTTGAACTTTTGGATTGCCAGTTTTACTGCCAGCATTTCTTTTAGGTTGATGTGCAGGTGAAGTTGATCCTGTGTCCACAATCCTTGCACGCATTTGTCCAGCATGTGGGCCCCACATCCTAGGTCTGAAGCGTCTGTTGTGATGGTCTGGCTTGCTTGACATCTGCGAAAGGGTAGGCCTGGGTTTGACTGGCATGCCTGAGCCCACCATAGGAACTCCTGTTTTAAGCATGGAATTAGTGGGATTTCTGTTTCTAGACTGTGTCTGTGTTGGGACCATAAATTCTTTAGGTACCACTGTAGTTTTCTCATATGTAGTCTGGCAAATGGAACCAAGATTATGCATGATGCCATGAAGCCCAAGGCCTGCAGTACTTTTCTTGCTGTTAACTTGTTCAGTTTTGTTAGTGCCAAGAAGTAAAGAGGAAGTTCTTTTGTTTTTCTGTAGTCAGGAATGCCATTTGTTTTACTGTGTCCAATTCCGCCCAAGAATGTCCTTGTTTGGGATGGTATCAGCCTTGACTTTTGTAAATTGACTGTGTATCCCAGTGCTTGTAGCAAGTAAATGACCCTTTGTAAATCTGTTGTCAGCTTGCTTTTGTTGTCCCCTTGTAGCAGGCAGTCGTCCAGGTATGGGTAAATTTGAATTCCCTGTAGTCTGCAATGGGCGATTACTGATGCCAGGCATTTTGTGAATACTCTGGGCAGTAGATAAGCCAAAGGGCAATGCTGAGAATTGATAGTGCTCTGATCCTGCAAGAAATCTGAGGTATCTTCTGCAGATTGGTCGAATGGGGACGTGCAGGTATGCCTCCTTGAGATCTAGAGTTACCAGCCAAGACTCCTTGCCCAGCATGGGAAGAAGCTGCTGTAGGGTCAGCATTTTGAATTTTGGGACAATGATGTATGTGTTTAAGGTGGACAGGTCGAGAATTGGTCTCCAACTTTTTTCCTTTCTTGGAACTAGGAATAGTCTGGAATAGAACCCTTTCCTTGCTCTGCTGTTGGCACTCTTTCCACAGCTCTCATGTTTGCTAACTCCATTATCTGGCGTAGAGCCTCTGGTTTTTGATTTGGAGGTAGATTTGGCATTCCTCTTTTGACTGGTAAAGTGTGGAAGTGAAACCGGTAACCTTGATCTATGGTTTGTAAAATCCACTTGTCTTTTGTTATGCAGTGCCAGTTCCTTGAAAATAAGGTTAACTTTCCGCCTAGAGGAGCTGCTATTTGTTCCCTGGTAGGCGGATTTAGGGTTAAGTCACTGTGGTTGTGCTGATGTAGTGGCAGTGGCTGTGTCTGTGCCTCTGTTGTTACCTTGCCACTGTCGTCCTCTGTAGGCACCTCCTCTGGATTGGTTTCTGCCTCTGGAACGTCTATTCCTGCCCCTTTGAAATTTTGTGGAGTCAGGAAAGGACCAATTTTGGCAGGCCAGTTCCTGCTAAACCTCCGGCGTTGAACCTGCAAGAAATCTTTAACAGTTTGAACAGATTTTGCCTTTTCTTCCATTTTCTTCATAACCTGCTGGGCAGGTGTACCAAACAAACTTGTCTTGTCCATAGGAGCATCTAGCAGCTTAGCTTTAACATGATCCGGTAAAGCTTGTTCCTTTAGCCATGCATGCCTTCTTATCACTGTGCCTGTCATGGATGATCTAAATGAAGCCTCCAGTGCATCATAGCCACATTTTAAGGAATGGTTGCTAACCTGTTGCATGTTATTTACCATCTCTAATACATATTTTTTATCAAGAGATTCATCAGTGGTTAGTTTTTTAGTTAACTGATCAAGCATAAACTCTTGGTATTGTATCATGTGAAACTGACAGTTTAAAGCTCTAGCTGAGAGAGTAGCTGAAGTGTAAACCTTTTTACCCCATCTGTCTAATGACCTTGCTTCCCTTTCAGAAGGAGTAGGGTTTTTAGCTATGGTCGCGGCTACTGCCTTGGGACCCTGGGATATAGTTTCTGGGTCTGCAAGTGGGGCCTTGTAAAGATGGTGATGAGTATCTGGCACCCTGTAAAATCTGTCTGGTTTGGCAGGGGCTGGGGGTAAAGAATCTGGAGCGGAGCAAACATCATTGAAAGCATCATCCACCACAGAGAGAACAGGAGGTATAGCTAAGGGCCTATGCTGTGGGAGGTGCAGAAAGGTCCTAAGTCTTTTTCTGGAGTCTGAAAAATCCTGTTGCTGCCATTGGAACTGTTCTCGCATGGCATGCAAGGTTTCCCCAAAGGAGAATTCTTCTGGTGGGGAAGCAGCTGGAATGGATTCTTCAGCATCAGAATCTTCAAAATTGGAGAAGGGAGCCTCTGGTTGGGTCAGTTATGTCTGATTCATCAGCAGATTCATCAGAGGACACTGGCTCAGGGGGCTCTGCCCTAGGTCTCTTCTCTGGGGGCTGAGAGGCCCTATCTGGGTGAGATTGAGATCCTCTGATTAAAGAAATTAAATCTTCTGCCAAAGAAAGCATTTGGGAACTAGAAGAGGGCCTGGATGTGGGGGGTTTAACAGGCACTGTTTTAATAGTCTTGGCTGCTTTAGCCCTGGCGAAGGCCTTAATGGACATGGCTGCTGGAGGCCTAGCAGCACCACGTGCTGGGGTAGAGACATCCAAGGGGATGGTGTCTGATAAGTCAACCACCGTAGTGGGTAAAATTTCTGAGGTCGATTCGAGAGTTGTAGCAGGGGCCTCAGTTGTAGGAATAGGTTCAGCTGTACTTAGATCAGTTTTCTCGGTTTCGGCCGAAACCGAGACACTCGCGGTTTGCTTAACCATGGTTTCGGCCGAAACCGCGGACCGCGAGTGTCGGTCTTTATCTTTGCGTTTTATGGTAGATTGGGTAGTCGGAGGATCCGGCGGCATAATGTACGCAAAATCAGAACCGAAAAACTGTTCTGCAAACTCCGACCGCGCCTAAGCGTTAGTCGGTTGAAAGAAGCACAGGCCGAACAGGCTGCTACGTCGTGGGCTGGGCCTAAACAAGGCAGACAGTAAGAGTGGAAATCTTTATGAGGTATTTGTTTCCCACAGGTTAAACAATTGTTAACTTTTTCTGACATCGGCTGAGGCAAGAAAGAGTCCCCAACGGGGTACTTAGCTTTAGAAGTCTTCGAAGTAGTATTCGGTAGAAGTAATCTCTGGATCCGACCGACCGGCACTTGCGAACAGCTTCTGCTTCGGGCACCACGCGGCAAGAAAGACTGAGGAAAATGGCGTCGGCTGATGCTTTTATACCCGAAGACCAACAGAGATGACGTCGGGTGGAGTGCGACATCAGCCGAAGCCGGACCCGGACTTTGGAATCCGGCCGACTGAAGGGCTGCCTGACGACAGGACAACCCAGTTGTTATGACTGCAGATGCATCCATGAAGGACATGTTGGTAAAACACACACTAACCGAAATCTGCTACAAAAGAAGCAACAAAACACCAAGCTGCTACCATCTACAGTACATGTACAGCAGCAATATCACACTCACAACAGAAATGAGTGACCTTTCCTCATATACCAGTGCACTAAACCTGAATAAGATGGTCTTAACACATGATGAAAGTCTAAGGGATATTCAGACTGCAGTTGAGAGTTTAAATATCAAATGTGTTGTAAGTTACCCAAGACTAGTCAGCATTTCCCCCTACTAATGAAGTAGGACAAAACAGAAACTGCTACAATGGTGTATTCCAAAGCTAATTTTTAAAGTGCTGCAATGACATTTCAAAAACAAATTATAGTAGTAGTACTCAAAATCAGAGGTTTAATCATGATTTAGAAATTTATTCTGAGGAAACCAGTTATCTTTTGAGATGATGTTGTACTTTAAGAATCACATTTTTGCAAATCAAAGCTGTTGAGAATTAGAAGTGAATACCACTTCTTTAACACCCAGCTGCTCCTAGTATGTCATATTTATTCCTCTGAATTAACACATGCATGCTTTATACACTCCACTTACAAAGCCCTGCAGTCTTTGGAGTGCTGTGAAATTTTGCCAAAATGGATCAGTTATGCATCCACAAAATCCCATTATGTGTAAAATCCATGCACATTTCTTCAGTCTGCTGAAGTCCCCAAGTCAGACAGCATTACATTATACATTCAAAAATTTCAGATCATTTTCACACAGAATAGGATAACCAAGGAACACTACCCAGTATGCCAACCCATATCTGCTTAAAAAGAGTAAAAATACCTGTTACTAAGATATCTACACAAGTGAATACACATCTGAAAATGAATGACTCTTACCAGCTTATTTGGTTAAAATGTTGGTTGAAAATGATCATGTGGATTTGCATTAAAATACATAATCAAGCAGTCTCTTTCATTTTTTTTCTGTATCAAAAATCGACACAAAGTAATCTTATAAATACATTTTGAAAGATGTACACTAGATGACTGAATGCATATATGCGAGCATAGGGAAACTGACATTTGTGACACATAATACCCTTAAAGCAAATTATGAAATAATTTAAAGTACGTTTTGGCGTACTGCAGACAGAAATGTACATGGATGCACTTAGTATTTATTACATTTGGTAACCAAGAAAGTCTACCTGGTAGGTTCCATTTTTAGAGGATCTGAATAACTATATAAAGCAAAATACACAAGCCAGAAGCTTAGGATGGGCAAAAACCAAACTCATTTTATCCAGTCAAGCACCTTTCTCTCTGCAATACAGTAAGACTTCATCAGAAATGAAATGAAACCTTCACTGTAAAACAAGCAGTGTTCTAGAGAGATGCTGAACTGCACAGAAATAGTACAGGAACTAAAAACTAATATTGTGTATATGCTCACATTAAAAATACAAGTCTCCAGTCAGGAAACTGAAGGATGGTCTACAGAGCAAGTACAGATCAACGATATCTGCTGCTTAAACTTATTGTCTAGGGCAGCAAATAAACAAGGACAGTTAGGACCTGTCTTCTGAGGATCTAATGTTCTAATGCCTTTTGCCAGGTGCTTTTCCCCATATACCTCCTAGAAAGAGCAGGTCTACATCTAACTGAATTTCTGGCAGCAAAACAGAACTGTCGGGCAAGTAGTTCAACCCAGTACATTCATTTTTGCTTTTTACTACCGTAATAAGCTTTTTGTTGCACAATGAACATAGAACAATGAAATAATTTTAAAGGATGATACCAAATGAGTTGCCATGACAAACACCCAGATACAGAGAAACAAATGTGTGTACGTACAAAAGCTGGCCTACTAGTGCACTGCTGGTCCCCACGACTGCAGGTACATTGGCTGGGAGGGGGAATAGAACAAAGCAGCCGGAAATAGGCTACAGAACTCAAAAACTTATCAAAAACTTATCAACATCCGGTGGAGACCAGCAACCTCACAAGTCACCTTAAAGAAAGTAGGAGGAAGTACTGATGGTTTGATATAATTGCACTAACTCTTTTACTAAAGACGATGACCAGGCACCACAAATGAGGACTCTTGGCTCAATGCACAAAATGTCCCTTAAGATCTTTCATTCTGTGGAGCAAAGAATCCCAAGAGATCAACTTCTTGTGGAGTCAGGTGGGTCATCTGATGAAGGATTACTTCTGAGGAACCTAGAAAAAAACAGTACACACCCTCCTTCCTGAATTTCTAAAAACTGCACAGAGGCTTTGTCACATCTAATAACTGTGTCAACAAACAGATCAATTCTAGAACCTCATGCCCCAGCCATTTGAAAGAAGGCATACATACTTCTTCCTTTTTATAAAGGAGGTCCCTCTGCTGACTACTCCAATTTCAGACCAATTGCCAACCTGCCACGATTATCTAAAATATTAGAAAAGTGTATCCATTCCCAATTATTGCATTAACGTACCATAAACAATCTTCTCTCCTCCACACAACTTGGTTTTCATTACAACGACAGCATCACTACTGTCCTACTTCACTTTACTGAAACCATTAATAAAACAGGAATACCAGAAGTCTAGTATCATCCTTACTCCTGGTCCAGTCCAAAGCATTTATAATCTCTCACTATGCACTGTTACTAAACCTCTCCTCCATAGGTTCCCCCACCCATCCACTGGTTTAAAAGTTACCTAACAAATAGATTCCTGGCAGTCAAATGGCAGTAAGAATATTCATCATTTCTACCCATTACTGTAGGAGTGCCACAAGGTTCCATACATGGACCCTCATCTTTAACATATTTATAAATGATCTACAGACTGCTTCCAAGCTTGCCACTATTGTACAATATGCAGATGACTCTATACTCATCTGCACAACCTCTAACCTACAAAAACTTCAAGAAATTACTCAAAAATCCTTTACATCCATAGAGTCCTGGCTAGACAACTCAAAACCCCTTAAGCCCCCAAAAAATGAAACTGCTTCTTTTCACCCTTAAACATTCTCCCAAAGCAAAAATCACTTCTTTAAATAACATTAAATAATACCCTGATTGAACAGGTCCCTAACACCAATCTGTAAAGAGTCGCCATTGATGACAACTTGAAATTTGAACTATACTTCCAAACTATTAAAAAAAAAAAAAAAAACATGAAAAGCTCAGTCTCTTATATAGAGCAAAACCCTACCTTAAAAGAAAGAACCAGTGAAACCGTAGATAAAAGCCTACCTCCCCACCTACCCCTGCTGTATGCCTCTTACTCTTTATTAACCTACAAATTCCCACACAAAGCTACAATAAAATATCTCACTTTGCTGCAAACCACCCCTTTACAGCTCATAACTGTTCTGCCCCTAAACAACTAAATTGGCTTAAACTCCCACATCAATCCCACTACAGTCAGCTACTACAAGCTCAGATTCTAATATAGGACCCTGGTAAGTATCCAGCACTAAAAGGCATGCTTCAACACTAACACCCTACCAAAGCTCTTCACTTTAGAAACAAACTCCTCCTCTCTTGTCACTTAAGCCTCCTTATACTCAGTCTGTAGCTACAGTTTGGAATGCCCTCCCAACATGCTCTCAGGCTTCTTGAAATTCAACAGGCATTAAAAACGTATCCAAGAAAACATCTGTCAACATCCTGGCTATGTAAGCTGCACATCTCTGCCATCTTTCTCCTCTTCTATTATACCCCTGCTCCCCTCTATGCTGTTATTAATTATCACTCTGTCTTCATCCACCTCACCTTATGCCTCAACTGTTGTATCACTCATTTCATTTATATCTCAAAATTAAATAAATATTTTGCTATTCACCCTTTGTAAAATAAAATAAATAACTCTGTACTGTAACATCTATTCTACTGTACATGTATTTAACTATATCTGTATAGAGTATAATTAGTATAAAAAGTATTACTATTGTATGTATAGTTACCAACTTACCTAGTTTGACATTTAACATTATTTTAATTATTAATCTGCCTGATATCTCATAACTTAAAAGATTTTCATTTTACTGCACGTGCTGGAGCTTTTCTTCCTAGGTGTCTGCTAAAAAGGGGCCTTTGTGCTCAGCTGGATGTCCCTGGTTAACAAATGTTAAATTAATAAATAAATAATGGTGCGATCCAGGAACTGGTGGGCAGAGAAGCCAAGAACAGCCAAAGTCTGTACCAGGTTAGGGGGGCAGAGTAATACAAAATCACATATGGACACAAACATTTCAAGAAGCAGTTTTTTAACACTCATAGCGTGAATGAAATTAAACCTTCTTACTAGGAAATTATATAACTGTTTCACTGACAGCAAAACAATATTATAAGGTGAGCAATTGCACCTGATGCAGAATACATTCCCTCTTGCTTTTCAGCACCAAAGTATCAAACTGTTGGTTCACAACATGTGAAAATCACTTTTAAAGTATATCACTGACTGATGTTTTCTGACAAATGCCCTGATAAAGTGATGTGCATATATGTACAGACCTCCCAAGGAAGAACAAATTAAATAAAATGTCTAGCAATGGATGATGTGAAACCATCTTATTAGCAAATGACAACTATAAAAGAATACAGTGAAGTGAGCAGTTTCTACTAATGCACAATGCATTTCGTCTTGGTTTGCAGTACCACACCAACCCTTTAGTTGTACTAAGAATGTAGAACAAAATCACTTTTAGAGGATATTACCAATGGACCTGGCACCCACCTACAATGAAATTTTACATTTTATTGATCCTATGAGCGCTCCACTGGTGTTTTCTGTTTTCTCATGTTACACTTGTGATGGAATTGTGGAGGCTTTTTTCTTGATACATTGAGACAAAAATAGATTATTTCACAACTTTCCAAGAAGCAACAATTTGTAGTAAAAGGTCCTAAAGTCAACTATCCCAACCAGGTGGAGTATCTGCAGCTGTACATGCCAATATATAAACAACTACCTCCAGTTTCTAGTCATTTTTCTATTTTAATGACACCTCCCCCCAAAAAATCTGCTTCTACAAATTCAGTGGTTATAGGTAAAGTTGGATCCAACTTATAATAAGGTCATAAATATGACCTTTTTATAGGCTGGATATTTTCTGCTTTCACTGCAATACATTGCAACTTTGTTTTCTCAACTGTATACAAACATCCTAAAAAAGGATGTACCATGGAAGAAAGGATATATACAGCCCTTATCTATGACACTTGATAACAGTTGTATTTTTATAGTTAGACATTTATTTATTTTATCTAAATGTATTCAATAGGTAGCTGCACTGGTCCAGAAGCCCTTTCAGGCATGACTTTCGGTTTGATTAAGGCAATCACAAGAATAAACAAGGTAAGACATAATAAACATTTTACAGATCTATTTTACAAACATTACATTTATAAATGCAAAGCAAAAAAGTACAGTTTTGTACCTACCATAAATGTAGATGTTCGAGGATCCACATTGCTGCAGTCCTAACCATTGGGTAGTCCGCTGTCCCAGTCGGCCCGAATACCAAAGTATATGGCTGACGTCGGTCAAGGCGCATTAGTCTGACGTCAGGACGTCAGGGTACTAATGCGCATGACCGACGTCATATCCTCAGTCTTTTCTTGCCCCAGATGTCAGAAGACCATAAAAAGACAAGGCCAAAACCAAAAACACCAAACACTCCTGCACCAAAAATATGTACAATATATACAAAATTACAAGAGTATAACCTCACCCACACAACCACCCCTAAACACAGACGGGAAGGAGGGAGGTAAATTGGACTGCAGCAATGTGGATCCTCGAACATCTACATTTATGGTAGGTACAAAACTGTACTATGTTCTTCATTCCACATTGCTGCAGTCCTAACCATTGGGTAGAATCCCAAAGCAGAGGTAAGGGAGGCTGGCAAATCATAAGGAAGCAGGAGCTGTCAACATGCCTTGCAAAATAGCTGTGGCAAAACCAGCCCTAGATTTAGAGTAGAGAGGAAGGTGGTAATGCTTAGAGAAAGTATGCACTGAACTCCAAGTAGCTGCCTCCAAAATATCCTTAGTTGCCACCCCTTAGAAATGCTGTTGAAGTGGCAGTAGCCCTAGTGGAATGAGGCCTAATCCCAGCTGGAATCTCCTTGCCATGATGGGAGTAACAAAATGCAATGCAAAACCCAATCCACTTAGAAATAGTTTGTTTTGACACAGGCTTGCCCTGAGAACTCAAAGCAAAAGAAACAAACAACTGCTGAGACTGCCTAAAATCCTTAGTCCTGCTTAAATAATAACGCAACTGCCTGTGTACATCTAAAGTGTGCAAAATCTTTTCCCCCTTATTTTGGGGATTTGCATAGAAAGTAGGCAAATGAATAGTTTGGTTTAAAGCCACACTAGAAACCACCTTAGGCATAAAAGAAGGATTAGTACGTAATGATACCCTATCCTTATGGAAAATCAAAAAAGGCTCTACCGCCATAAGGGCCTGCAATTCAGAAACCCTTCTTGCAGAAGTAATGGCCAACAAAAAAGCAGTCTTCCATGACAAGTATTTCAATTCAGCAGTAGCCGCAGGCTCAAAAGGTTGTAGAGTAAGTTTCTCCAACACAAAATTGAGATCCCAAGCAGGAGTAGGAGCTCTACGTGGGGTCTTATATTCTTTGCCCTCTAAGAAATTGCTTGAACAAAGGATGCAAAACAATGGTGGGTCACAATCATAGTGAGCTGAAATTGCTGCAGCATGAATCTTAATGGAAGAGAAAGACAAACCTTTGTCTAATAACTCAGTAAGATATTGAAGAGCCACACTCAAATTAGGCTTAGAAATCTCCAAATTCTTTGCTGCACTCCAAAATAAAAATCTCTTCCATTTTTCTGCGTACACTTTCCTTGTACTAGGTCTTCTGGCTTCCATAATCACATTTAAAACTTGTTGAGGAAGTTGAGACCTGCTGTGTTTCAAAACAGAATATGCCAGGCTGTTAGATGAAGAGAGTGAAGCTTGACATGGAGCAGGTGACCGTCCCTCTGAGACAACAGGTGTGGAATCAAAGGTAAAGGCCATGGAGGCTTCCTTACCAGACTCCTCAGTAATGGGTACCAGTGTTGCGAGGCCAATCTGGAGCTATTAAAATCATCCTTGGCTTGTCTTGTCTGACCTTTAGGAGCACCTTTGGGAGAAGAGGCAGAGGTGGAAAGGCATACACATGAAGATTTTTCCAACTGAAAGAAAGAGCATCCACTTTCCAAGCTGTGTGATGAAACCTCTTTGTGCAAAACTTTGGCAGCTGGTGGTTTAGTGGAGAAGCGAACAGATCTATGTCTGGAGTTCCCCATGACACTGTCAATTTCGAAATACATGAAGATCCAGTTTCCACTCGTGGGGATCCATGATTTGTCTGCTTAACACATCTGCTAAGGAGTTCTGTGCTCCGGCAGAAACCTTGCCTGAAGAGTTAGTTGCAAGCTGAGCGCAGTCTCCCATAAAATCATTGCTTGCCTGCACAACGGGTAAGAATGTGTTCCCCTTGTTTGTTGATGTACCACATGACAGTTGTGTTGTCTGTTAGAATCAACACCTGCCCTGGAAGAAGTAACTCCTTGAAAGCCATTAATGCAAACTGGACTGCTAACATCTCCTTCATGTTGATATGTAGATGCTGTAGTCTCGCAGGCCACTTGTCTTGTATGCACTTTCCATTTAGATGAGCTCCCAAGCAATGTCTGAGGCATCTGTCGTTAGAATCTGACTCGCCTCTGGCCGGGTCACAGAGAGTCCCTTGTTTAGGTGACATTCCTGAGCCCACCACAAAAATTCCTGTTGAATGCAAGGTATTATTTGAATGACAGTGTCCAAATCCTGGCAGTGCTGTGTCCATACATTTTTGAGATACCATTGCAGCTTCCTCATATGCAGTTTGGCATTGGGAAGCACCAGAATACAAGATGCCATGAACCCTAAGGCTTGAAGGACTGTCCTTGCAGTCAGCCCGGACTGAAGAGATAGTTGTTGGAAGTAAATAGAAAGATTCTTTTGTTTGTCCGGGGTTAAAAAGGCCATCTGGGCTGCTGTATTCAGTCTCACACCCAGAAAGCACATGTCTTGAGAGGGTACTAGACTGGACTTTATTTCGTTCACAGAATACCCTAGGCATCTTAGCACTGCTATCACATATTCCAAATGCTGTAAAAGGTCTTCCTTTTCTTGAGCCAGAATCAGGCAGTCGTCCAAGTAAGGATAGATTTGAATTCCTTTTAGCCTGAAGTAAGCTATCAATGGAGCCAGAACCTTTGTGAATACTCTGGGCGCAGTAGATAAGCCAAAGGGCAATGCAGAGAACTGATAATGGGAATTTCCAGCTCGAAAACGCAGATACTTCCTGCAACTTAGTCTGATAGGCACATGAAGGTAAGCCTCCTTGAGATCCAAAGTTACCATCCAGTGATCTTTGCCCAGCAGAGGTAAAAGCTGCTGTAACGTCAACATTTTGAACTTGGGAATGTCCAGATAAGTGTTGAGGATAGATAAATCCAAAATTGGTCTCCACGTGTTCCCCTTCTTTGGTACTAGAAACAGGCGAGAATAAAATCCTAGGCCCCTTTCTGGCACAGGAACTGGCTGAATGGCCCCTATTTGGAGTAACAGAGAAATTTGCTTGTGAGCCTCTTTTCTTTGTAGAGGAGGAATGTCTGGCATGCCTTTGAAAGGAGGCAAGGTATGGAAATAAAACCTGTAACCGTGGTGAATGATATCCAAAACCCATCTGTCTTGGGTAATTAAATCCCAATTTTCTTTGAAAAGAACCAGCCTTCCTCCCAAAGGTGCTGCCAGGCGAGAATGTACTGGCAGCTGAAAAGGCAGGTCATTGGGTCTGTTTACGAAAGGACTGACCCCTGCCCTCACCAGAAGTCTGAGCAGGTGAACTCCCTGTTCTAGGCCTAAAAGAACCTTGAGCTCTGCCCCTACCACGTCTAGACCTACCCCTAGACTGGGAATCATAAGCAGGATATGTCCATCCCTTAGTAGGCCAATTTCTACTAAACTTGGAGGCTGCACCTGCAAAAATCTTTAACAGTTTGCATAGACTTAGCCTTGTCCTCCATTTTCTTTAAAACTGCTTCCACAGGCAAACCAAACAACACGTCAGACTGTAAAGGAGCATCCAAAATCCTTGTCTTAACATGCTCAGCTAAATTCTGATCCCTCAACCAGGCGTGCCTCGAAGAACAGAACCAGTGGCAGCCACCCTCGAGGAGGCCTGCACAGCATCAAAACCACATTGCAAGGAATGCTTACCCACCTGTTCAGACACATGAACTAAATCCTGCAACTCTTTACACTCAATACCTTCTGCCAGAGCATCCACCTTAGACTTCAATTGTGAAAGGAGATAATTTTGATATTTTAACATGTGAAACTGGCAATTCAACGCCCTCATGGCTAAAGTGGAAGAAGTATACACTTTCTTTCCCCATCTATCCAAAGCCCTTGCCTCTTTATCAGGAGGAACAGGATTTTTAACAACAGAAGCCTTAACACCTTTAGGCCCCTGAGAGACAGTTTCCGGGTCTGCCCTAGGACTCTTAAAAAGATACTTATGAGCTTCAGGCACCCTATAGTACCTATCCGGTTTAACTGGGGCAGGAGGCACAGAATCAGGGTTCAGGGAAGCCTCTGCAAAAACATCTTCCACCACATTCAGAACAGGAGGTATAGCTAAAGGCCTATGCTGGGGTAAAAACAAGAATTCCCTAAGCCTTTTTCTGGAATCAGAGAAATCTTGACCTTCCCATTTAAAATGTTCCCTCATGGAATGCAGAGTCTCTGAAAATGAAAAATCCTCAGGAGGAGAAGCTGAAGGAGTAGAATCATCCACATCAGAATCAGAATAAGGAGGATACTCCTGCAAGTCTTCAGCCGAAGACTCAGAAGCCTCCGAACACTGCTCAAAACTCTCAAACTCAGGTTCCACCCTAGGCCTCTTATCAGGAGGGGGCATAGAACCTCTAATCATAGTAATCAAATCCTCTGCCATTTTAAGCATATGTTTCTTAGGCAAAGATCCTGAAGAGCTAGGAGAAAACCCCACTGAAGTTAAACCTGGCCTGCCTCTCAAAGAAGCCTTGGAAACAGAAGGGGAGGCTCTAACCACCTTAGGAAGAGAGGGAAGAACAGCCACCTGAGAAGCCCCTTCAGCCTGGCCTACCTCCTGAGAGGACACATCCTGTAACAGTAAAGTCTCTCCCTGAGACTCCAAAGAAACTCCTGGCAGAACCTCCGGCTCCAGTGAGCCTTCTAAAGAACCGACGTCTGGGACTGTCGGTTCTTCCACTCTAGGCTTTGCTGCTTTGTCCTTGCGCTTTTTGGACGAAGCGAGTGTCGGAGCATCCGATGGCATTTTATAATTACAACGCTTCCCAAAAACTAACCTGGCACAGTCTAACCTTCTCTTAATAGTGCGTTTGTTAAATCTAGCACAAGAGCGGCATCCAACAACGTCGTGCTCAGGCCCTAAACAAGGTATACACAAGGTATGGTAATCCCTATGAGGTATCTGTTTCCCACAAGAAATACAGTTATTCACTTTTTCTGACATCCGGTTAAATACTGAGGCAAGAAAAAAACAAAATATTCCCCAACGGGGTACTTAGCCAACTTTGATTCGGTCTGAAACTCCGACTTCAGAAAATTTCAGAACGCCAACCTGCACTCGCAAAACTGCTTCTGCATCGGACCATGCGGCAAAAAAGACTGAGGATATGACGTCGGTCATGCGCATTAGTACCCTGACGTCCTGACGTCAGACTAATGCGCCTTGACCGACGCCAGCCATATACTTTGGTATTCGGGCCGACTGGGACAGCGGACTACCCAATGGTTAGGACTGCAGCAATGTGGAATGAAGAACATCTATTAAAACCATTTGCACAACCAGTGTGTAGCACTCCAAAGCATATATATGACACTTCATGTCGTGTCATGAATGAGTTAACTAGATAGCCGAATACCTGTATGGTAGATGGCCCCTGAGCCAAAAATATTGGACAGTCCTGGTCTACTTTCTGCAGACTGAATGGCAGTCAAAGTGTTGAGCAAATGAGCATGGTTAAAAAAAGTTATAATGGAATAGTAAAAATATATATTAAAAGGGTGGTAAACTGTTAGGAATCACATTCCCTAGTAAAGAATTCAGACAAGCAAGCTACTAGGGAAAGAACATTAAAACTGAATGTAAGGTATAGTAATGAAGGTTAGTCTAAAAAGGGGTAAGACAAGTTTAACTGTGGTAGCAACCAAGCTGGAAAACAACCCTTAAAGACTGAAGAATTACACAAGAATATGAGGTGTAGTAAAAAAGTGGTTTACTATCAATTTCTCAAAATTCACAATAAAAACGGTACTAAATACCAAAGTCATTAACTGAATCTACAACTACCCGAAAGGCCCTATTATCAAAAAACAGCCGTTAATGCCGAAAATGTCGACAACAACATTTTACGGCGTTAACAACAATGCCACCCTTACCTCAACTCCCTAATCCCTACACCTAACTTTTCGTGTATGCAGGGGGGCAAGCCCCCTGCACCCCCACCCCCCCTAACTTATTATTCCAACTCAGAGATCGCACTACAATGAGAAAAGGGATGTATTTCCCTAACCGCACTGTACTACAATCCCTTTACATGACCGAACATTATATTTGTGAATGCACAGTCCATTCGCAATTTGCCGTTCGCTCATGTAACCTGCCGAAATATGAAGTATTCGAACATCTGCTGTTCGAATACTTCATAGCCATGCAATTGCACGGCAACATTTCAATAGTAAACCTAAAAAAGTTATGTACTTGCCATAACGTTCCATCTGTGTTGTCATTCTTCATTTATCCTTGACATATGGGTTCGGTTAGGAATATCGGAACTGACTCGCCCATTACTACAGCCCACAAGAACCAAAAACTCTTAAGCTTAAGTCCTACCCAGATTGATCCTCTCAAATGTACCTCAGATCAAGTTTGACAGGACAAAAAAATAATCCTAATAACTCATCTGAAGAGACCATATCTGGTGTTGTATATGAAAAAATATATAATTAGGACAACCAGGAGGGGAATGGCAGGTGAGGAGTCTAGGAATAATGAAGATGAACAACACAAATGGAAGGTTATAAGTACTAACTTCTTTATCTGACGTTGTCAATCTTAATTCCTTGATATATGGGACAGAGTCCCCAGCTACCTTAGATCTTGGGAGGACTCATGGAAGGATATTTCTGAGCACCATAAAACCGAAAGATGCTCTTCCCTTAGAGACCAAATCCAATTTGTAATGAGAAATAAAGATATGTGTGGTATCCCACGTCATGGCTGCACAACTATCATCCATGGAAGCCTTAGAAAGAAAAAAATGCTGAAGTAGCTATGGCTCTAATAGAATGCACTCTGACAGGCCCAGAAAATTCAACTTTCCTCTTGTTGTATATGAAGGATATACAACATTTTCCCATCTAGATAATGTAACCTTGGATACTAGTTTACCCATTCTGGTATTTGAAAAGGAACAGATGGTCAGATTTTCTTGTCTTTCATTCTATGAAGACAGAATCACAATTGTCTATGAACATCCAATAAACGCAATCAGTTTTCACCTTTGAGAAATTGGGAAATAATACTTGTAAATTGATTGAATGATATTTGTTTCTGACACCATGTTTGGCAGAAAGGAAGGGTTGGTTCTCAAGGAAACTCTGTCTTTATGAAATATCAGATATGGTGTTTTGCAAGATAGGGCTTGAATTTCTGAAATTCTTCTGGCAGAAGTAATCACTAACAGAAAAATAGTTTTCCAAGATAAGAATTTCAGGTCACAGTTGGCAGCAGGCTTAAAGGGGGGAATCTACTATTGTCTGCAACAGCAAGTTGAGAACCCAGGGTGCAAATAGATCCTTATACGGAGGCTGTAACATTAAAGTCCCTTTTAAGAAAGATTTGAAAAGTTTATGAGATTACTGATTATCTTTTGAACCCATTATGAAAATTTGAAATGGTTGCTAACTGAACACTGACAGTAGGGGAAGAGGCTCCTTCTTTCTTTAAACAAAACTAAAAATTCTAAGATTTTGCTGATAGGAGAAAAGAAGGGGTTAATGTTATTATCATGAGCCCACTCAGAAAATCTCTTCCATTTACTATTGTAGAGTTTTCTAGTGGAAGGTTTATGGGAGGCCAAAAGAATCCTATGAACTGGGGAAGATATATTATTGCCTGGCAATTAATGGAAATGGAGAAGCCAAGCTGTGAGCTTGAGGTTCTGAAGGTTTGGGTGAACTAATCCCTCTGGATGGGATAGGAGATCTGGATCCAGAGTCCACAGTCGCTGAATCAGATAAGGCCAAAGGAAGGGGAACCAAATTTGTTGAGGCTGGGGGAAAGGGAACCAAATTTGTTGAGGCTGGGGAAAGGAGTACAGAAGTCCTGAGGGCCAAATGTGCAGGACAGCATCTCTAGGGGACTCCCGCAGATGGGGGACCAGGGCAAAGTAGCTACTGCACTTGTTCAGGGGTGATGCAAATAAGTTGCAACAAGGCTGTCCCCAATGACAAAAAATCTTTTTCGCTACTTTGGGATTGAGAGACCACTCGTGAGACAGGAGAATGTATCTGCTGTTTGTCTGATATCACACTGGAACTCCCCAGAATACACACTGCTATCAGAAAGCAGTTGGATGAGTTTGCCTACTGCCAAACTCTTGAGTACTTCTTGACAAAGGAGGTAAGATTTGGTTCCTCCCTGCTTGTTGCTGTACCAGACTATCGACATATTGCCTGTTTGAATCACAATTGTTCCCAAAGGGAGGGCAGTATGAAAGGACTGCAATGCTAAAAGCACTGCCCTCAGCTCCAGGAGATTGATATGCAATCTGGCCTCCATGGGAGACCAAGTGCCTTGGACTGTCTTGCCCAGATATTGCCCCCATCTGGGAGGTATCGGTGGTCACTATGGCTTGGTGTTGACACTGGACAAAGGGGCAGCCCAAGAGAATTTCCTCTGACTGAATTCATCAAGTTAGATCCTTTTTGCAACAACTGGTAACTAAACTCTGATCTGACATTGGCTGATACAGTATGGACCACTGAGATGCTAGAAGCCACTGTAGAATTCTCATAAGAAATCTTACAAGAGGCAACAACATAATGACCACTGCCATCGAACCTAAAGCTTGTAAAACTAGTCATGCAGCTACTCTCTTGTTTCTGACAATCTTTCTTACTTGGGCCCTGATCTTTTGCAATCCTAGATGACATAAGGAGACTATGCAAGTACTGGCATTTAGTACAACTCCTATGAATTGCAAAGAAAGTGTTGGAGTCAGTTGAGACTTTTTGTAATTTATGGTAATCCCCAGGTTGGCGCAGATCTGGAGAACATAGTCTCTTGCTTATTCTAGTAGATGCTTGGTGGGAACAGCAATGAGCTAGTCATCTAAGTATGGAAACACCCGGAATCCGTGCAGTCTCAAGTGAGCTGCTACCACTGCCATGCATTTGGTGAACACCCTGGGGGCTGTGGCAAGACCAACGGGCAGAGCTCTGAACTGATAATGTCCAACTCCCAGATGGAAGCAGAGAAATCTCCTGGAGTGCTTGTCTATTTTTATGTGGTAATGCATGTCCTGAAGATCTATTGAAACAGGAGAATAGACTGAACCCATGACCATCCAGAATTTTGTCTGTCGAACAGACTTATTCAAAATACTCAGAAACAAAACAGGTCTCCAGACCCCTTTCTTCTTTGGTACTAAAAAATCTTGAGTAAATTCTGGATTCTATCTGGTCTGGTGGGACCACTTGAATGACTCTTTTTCTAGCAAGTTCTGAATTTTTAGTGCTGCTGGTTCCCTCTGACTGGGTGGAACATAGGGGATTTTGTTGCAATTGTTTTGAAGAGAAAGGAAAGGTATGGTGTATCCTCTAGTTATCCTTTGCACCCAAACATCCAAAGTTATTTGGAGCCAGGCGTGTTGTGCAAGAATAGATGCCCCCCAACTACTTCCAGAAGAAAGCAACCAGGCCTCCTTTCAGGAGCGCAGGTAAGATTTGCCAGGAAAGGAGTCCCTGGAACCCTGATTTTGCAGGCCACCTCTGCTGCATGGACAGCATTTTCCATTAAAGCTCCTCCTCTGCCCCTAGGACAGCCACAGCCATGTATGTCCTGAAAAGGCCCTTGGGACTTTCTGAACCACATTTTCCCACTCCTCTGGTTCCTGGAGTAGAACCGTTGAGGGGTAGAAAAAGATATGCCTACTGCAAAAAGGGTCTTTTCATCTTTCTCACACCTGGACAAAGTTTCTCGAACTTTAGGGCCAAAAAGGGATAATCCATTAATGGGTGCATTGATGAATAAGGAATTGAATGGCTCCATAAATTCGCACAAGAGCATCCAGGTGTGTCCACTTATGGCTACGCCCAATCCCACTGCTCTAGTTGTCCCTTCAGCTGCATGTGCTATGAGTCTTATTGACAAATGTGAAATGGACTCCAGCGGGCCAACTGAGAAATAACCTTATCTTGGACCTCTTCAATACAGCTCCTGCAAAGGTATCTGATAGCTCTTTAATCAGATCCCTTTGAAGTCTGGTGAAGTGTGCCATAAAATTTAAAGACCGTAAAGCAAAGGTTGATGAAGAGTAAACCTGCTTGTCAAACCTATCCATCATCCGAGACTCTCTATTAGGAGAGTGGATAGTGCAACTTTCATCTGCCAGTTCCTTTTTCATGGCTGCCACTACCACCATGGCATCTACCGTCAATCACTTTGCCCAAAACTGATGGTCCTCAGGTGCAGTTAAAATTTGGCTGGCCTCTTGGGAATGGGTTCTATGGTGTCAGGAGCCTTCCACACCCATAGCAAGATCAACTTAATCAGCTCAACAGCAGTTAGAGATACCCAAGAGGTAGATGGTCAAGAGCCAAAAGCTTGCAAGTACTCTGACTCCTCAGAAAAAGACTTTTAGGACGTCCAGCCACCCCTCTGTTTAAGGATCTCAAGTATGCCTCCAAATGAGATGTCTTACAGGGCTGACCATGGGGAACCTTCCCCTTCATCAAAATCAGTGTGTTCTGTGATGGATTCCTCCAGGGAATCTAGGTGTTTCCTCTTACACTTCCTGTTCTGAGGGACCTCCTCAGTGGGATGACCTGCAGAGGTATCAGAAGAGGACAAACCCTGAATAGGTGACTCCTGCAATTTCGGTGCTCGGTGTTCAGGTGCTGGGACTGGTTTAGGCTCTGGATGAGGGGAAGGATCGGGGAACTGGTCCAACAGGGGAGGAGATGACTGGATGCCCACTGTGGACAGGGCCCTCTACATGGTCTGGAAGGCTGGTCCCCCAAAGAGGGAAGGGAGCCAGGAACCAACAAAAACTGCCTTGGAACTGTGGTCCCTCCCCGCTCTAAAGAAACTGCCCCGAAGACTGAAGCCAGGGTGCAGCTAATACATACTGAAGCCCTGAGGTGCAGAGACAGCTCTGAAAAAACTGGTTCAAGCCTGCCCCCCCCCCCCCCCCCCGGAACCGATAGAATAGCTACGGCCCCGAGAGTTCTTCAAATCAAAAAGAGCCAAAGAACTCAAGGTAGAAACTGAAACCAGAAATGGAGTTCTTGTCCAAACTGAAGCAGTTAGCACCGGGAAACTCAGAGCTGTGAGCTCTAAGGCCTCAGAGGAGGTTACAGGAGGAAGACTAGGTGGAGTCACAGAAGGAAGGGTTCCAGCTCCAGATGGGGGTGGAAAGTACAGTTGTGTACACTTACCATAAATGCAGATGTTAGAGTGTCTTCACTGTTGCAGTCATGACTGTAGGGTTCTCCCCTGCCGGCAGGCAGTCCTTGGTCGGCCAGAATCCCAAAGTCTGGGTCTGGCGTCGGCTGTTCAGCCATGCTCCCTGATGTCAGAGCGCCAGGAGTAAAGCTGACAGTCGACGCTATGTTCTCCAGTTTTTCTTGCCCCAGATGTCAGAAGTTCCAAAATGAGTAAGGTCCCATACCTTTTGCAAATACACCTCAGAAGAAGGGTGAAAAAAGGAACCACACAAAAGAAAAAATAAGAGGGGACAGGAGGGAGCGAAACCCAGACTGCAACAGTGAAGACACTCGAACATCTACATTTATGGTAAGTGTACACAACTGTACTATGTTCATCGTGTTTCACTGTTGCAGTCATGACTGTAGGGTAGAATCCCAAAGCAGAAACAAAGGGAGGTGGTCATAAAGTAGAGGGGGCGGCTATAAGGCCCTGCAAGACTGCAGAAGCAAAGCCTGCCCTAGACTTAGAGTAGAGAGGTAGATTGTAGTGCTTGGAAAAAGTATGCACTGAACTCCAATGTCTTTGGTAGGAACTCCCCTGAGGAAGGCAGCTGACGTGGCAGCAGCTCTGGTAGTGAGTCCTTATACTCCCTGGGATTTGCTTTCCATGGTGTGAATAGCAAAATCTGATTCCATGAGCAATCCATTTAGAAATGGTCTGTTTTGAAATGGCTTTACCTTGGGAACTTGAAGCATAAGCAACAAACAATTGCTCTGATTTCCTGATGTCCTTGGTTCTGTCCAGGTAAAAACGTAGTTGTCTGTGTACATCCAAGGAATGTAAGATCCTTTCCCCTTTATTTTGAGGAGTGGGGAAAAAAGTTGGCAAGTGAATAGTTTGATTTAAAGCCACTTTGGAAACCACCTTAGGCATGAAAGTAGGATTAGCCCTTAAAGACACCCTGTCTTGATGAAAAATAATATAAGGTTTCACAGCCGTAAGAGCTTGCAACTCTGAAACCCTCCTGGCAGAGGTCAGAGCTAACAGGATGGCTGTCTTCCGAGATAAGAACTTGATGTCAGATGAGGCAGCAGGCTCAAAAGGAGGTAAGGTGAAACATAGTTGAGATCCCAAGCAGGAATGGGAGGAGATCTAGGGGGCCTTAAGTTCTTAGCTCCTCTGAGAAATTGTCTCATGAGCTGATGGGAAAAGATAGGAGGGTCTGTATTATAATGAGCAGAAATAGCAGAGGCGTGTATCTTTATGGAAGAGAAAGAGAGACCCTTATGTAAGAGGTATGACAGGTAAAGTAAAATCTGAGGAATGTTAGGAATAAGAGGATCAGAATCCTGAGCCTGCATCCAGGAACAAAATCTTTTCCATTTTCCTGCATAAGATTTTCTAGTGCTAGGACGTCTGGCTTCTAAAATGACATCCATAACCTGCTTGGGTAGGAGAGAATCAAAGATCCTGGATTAACCAGGCTGAGAGTTTTGACATGGGAGTGTAGAATCTGACCCTGGTGTTGGGACAGAAGGTTCGGAATCTGTGGTAAAACCCAGGGTAGCTCTAGACAAAGGTTTCTCAGTGTTGGGTACCAAAACTGTCGAGGCCAATTTGGGGCCAGCAAGATTATTATCTTGGGCTTGTCCTGCTTGATCTTTAGTAATACCCATGGAAGAAGAGGAAGAGGCAGAAAGGCATATCCCGAGATGTTTCTCCAACTGAATGATAGAGCATCCACTTTCCAAGCTTGATCGTGGAAAGTCCTGGTGCAAAAAATTTGTAGTTGATGATTGAGGTGGGATGCAAAGAGGTCTATGTGAGGACATCCCCAGACTGCTGTAATCATCTTGAATATTTCGGAGTCCAACATCCATTCGTCTGGATCCGAAAGGTTTCTGCTCAGACTGTCTGCCAGGAAGTTTTGCTTCCCTGGTAGAAACTGTGCTTGAAGGTCCAGATTGCAAGCTAGAGCTGTGTTCCAAAGATCCATGGCTAGTCTGCAAAGGGGATAGGAATGAGATCCCCCTTGCTTGTTTATGTACCACATAACTGTGGTGTTGTCTGTCCGTATCAGTAGTTGTCCCGGTTGTAGAAGATTCCTGAAGGCCAATAGAGCTTTCTGAACGGCTAACATTTCCTTTAAATTGATATGCAGGTGCTTCTGATCCTTTGTCCATAGGCCCTGCAGACAGTTGCCCCGAAAATAGGCTCCCCAAGCATAATCTGAGGCGTCTGTGGTTAGAATCTGAGTGGCAGGAGGCAGACAGAAGGGTTTTCCTTTGTTTAGAGTACATGCCTTGGACCACCAAAGGAATTCCTTTTGAAGACAAGGCAGGACGGAGATCAGTATGTCTAGATTGTGACAATGTTGAGACCATACACTTTTTAGGTACCACTGTATTTTCCTCATATGTAGTCTTGCATATGGTACTAGAAGGATGCAGGAGGCCATGTAACCCAGAGCCTGCAGGAATCTCCTTGCAGATAGCGGAGTTGTAGTTGCCAATGTTTTGAAAGTTGAAGCCAGCTGTAACTGTTTTTCGTATGTCAGAAATGCCATCTGGGTTGTTGTGTTTAGAGAAGCGCCCAGAAAAATTATCTGTTGTGAGGGTGTCAAATTTGACTTTTTTATGTTTACTGTGAATCCCAGGAACTTGAGAAGATTCTGAACAAACTGTAAATGCTGGAGTAAGACATCCTTTCTGTCTGCCTGAATAAGACAGTCGTCCAGATAAGGGTAAATTTGAATTCCCTTGAGTCTGCAATAAGCTACTACTGGAGCCAGGCACTTGGTAAAGACTCTGGGCGCAGTAGACAATCCAAAGGGCAGCACAGAGAATTGGTAGTGCCTCGATCCTGCCTTGAACCTGAGGTATTTTCTGCGTTCCTGTCTGATGGGAATGTGTAAATATGCTTCTTTTAAATCCAAAGTTACCATCCATGCATTTTTGGCCAGCATTGGCAGTAGCTGCTGTAGAGTAAGCATCTTGAATTTTGGTATCTCTAGAAAAGTGTCCAAGACTGACAGATCCAGAATGGGTCTCCATGAATTTTGCTTTCTGGGGACTAGAAAGAGCCTTGAGTAAAAACCTTGTCCCATCTCTGAAAGTGGAACTAGTTCTATGGCTTTCATAGCCAAGAGAGCTTCCACCTGGTTTAATGCCTCTGACCATTGATGTCTTGGAAGATCTGGCCATCCGCTTGGCCTTGGTGGGGTATGAAAATGGAATTTGTAACCTCTTGAAACCACATCCAGAACCCACTTGTCTTGGGTTATCTGAGTCCAATTTAGATGAAAAGAAAGTTTTCCTCCAAGAGGGGCTTCCACGCAAGAAGTTCCTGCAGCCCAACAGAGGGAGTCATTGAGTCTGTTTTCTATGAGCTTGCGACCTGTCTTCTCCTCCCCTAGGGGTGGAAGCAGTCCACTGTCTTGGTCTATAAGAGGCTTGCGTTTGAGGCCTACCTCAGGGGCGTCTATATCTACCCCTCTGAGGCCTGTCTGAATTGGGAAAGGACCAATTTTTTGTAGGCCAATTCCTGCTAAATCTGGGTGGCTGTACTTGTAAGAAATCTTTAACTGTTTGCATGGACTTTGCCTTGTCCTCCATCTTTTTAATCACATCTTCAGCTTTAGATCCAAATAAAACATTATGCTGAACAGGAGCATCCAATAATTTAGCCTTTACCTGATCTGGCAAATTTTGTTCCTTTAACCATGCATGCCTTCTAATTACTGTGCCAGAGGCAGCAGCCCTATAAGAAGCCTCCAAGGCATCAAATCCACAGTGTAAACCATGCTTTCCAACTTGTTCAGTGGCATGCAATAAGTCATGTAGTTCCTTATCCTCTGCACAGGTGGAAATGGAAGTTAGATTTGCTTTAAAACAGACAGGAGAAATTGCTGGTATTTCAGCATATGAAACTGACAGTTTAAAGCCCTAATAGATAAAGTAGCAGAAGTGCACACCTTCTTGCCCCATCTTTCTAAAGATCTAGAATCCTTCTCAGTGGGAATGGGGTTTTTAGCAGAAGCGGCCTTAACGCCCTTAGGACCCTGAGAAATGGTTTCAGGGTCAGCAGTAGGGTTCTTGAATAAAAACTGGTGGGAATCAGGAACCCTATAGTATCTGTCTGGCTTAACAGGAGCTGGAGGAAGAGAGTCAGGAGTTAAGTTAGCCTCTGAAAAAGCATCATCCACAATATCCAAAATAGGAGGAATAGCCAGGTGCCTATGTTGGGGAAGAAGAAGAAAATCCCTTAGTCTTTTCTTAGATTACGAGTACTCATGTCCTTCCCAGTGGAAATGTTCCCTCATTTCATGCAAAGTTTCCCCAAAAGAGAAATCCTCAGGGGGAGAAGCTGAAGGAATGGATTCCTCAGCATCAGAATCCTCATAAGGAGGAAAAGAATATTCCTGGTCAGAAGAAGAAACAGAAGCCTGATCAGAGGAGTCATAATAAACTTCCTGCCTTGGCCTTTTATCTGGAGGGGGATGTGAACCCCTAATCATAGTAAGTAAGTCCTCCGCCATTTTAAGTAACTGTTTCTGAGACTTGGGAGCCGGATCAGAAGAGGCCTGGGTTGCAGTCTTTGATTTGGAAGGAGTCTTTGCCTTTGTCTTTGGCTTTGCCTTTATAAGAAGCTGAGTAGGCCTGAAAACCCCTTCGGAAGCCGGTACCTGCACAGCGGCTCCGAACCCATCCGAAGGAGCATTGTCTGAAGGCCCAACTGAAATATTCAAAGGCCTAGTTGGCTCCTCGTGGGAGTCCGTTTTAGCTATCGGTTCCGAAATGGCCGACGACAGGGGCTGCAAAAGCACCTCACTGATGACGGCCGAACCTGAAGCTGGCTCCGCTTGTGCGATATCGTCTGATTTGGACCTCAGAGGCCTGTCTTTGTCCTTGCGTCGTTTGTGAACTCCGGTAGCCGGAACCGTATCTGACGACATTTTGTAATTAAAACGCCTACCGAAGTAATGAAAAGCAAAATCGTACCTTCGTTTAATAGTACGTTGATTGAATCTAGCACAAAACCGACAACTAGCTACGTCATGGTCAGGGCCTAAGCAAGGAATACAGTAAGAATGAAAATCCTTATGAGGTATTTGCTTCCCACATGAAATACAATTATTAACTTTTTCTGACATCGGACTGGAGCAAGAAAAAAGTTTCCCCAACGGGGTACTTAGCTTTGAGTAGGAGAAAGTCTTCGGACTGAAGTTTGATCAGAAAAAATTGTCAGGAGTCAGCCGACCGGCACTTGCGAACTGCTATCACCGTATGGCAAGAAAGACTGGAGAACATGGCGTCAGCTGTCAGCTTTGTACTCCTGACGCTCTGACGTCAGGGAGCATGGCTGAACAGCCGACGCCGGACCCAGACTTTGGGATTCTGGCCGACCGAGGACTGCCTGCCGGCAGGGGAGAACCCTACAGTCATGACTGTAACAGTGAAACACGATGAACATCCATATATGCACCTGGAAGTCCCCTCACTGAAAGCAGCTGATCTACCAACCTCAACACATCCATTTCTATCAGACTCTTGGTGGAATTAATTGACTAGGTGGATGGAGATTTTGGTCTTTCCAAAAAGGGACTAGGTACTTGACCTGCAAAGGGATCTATGGATGGGGAGTACCTGGTCCTAGGATGCTTAAGGAAAGAAGATTCAGTTAGCACCGAAGACAACAGTGCCAAAATGGAAGACAGCACAGAGACTGTTGGTTCCATTGTCTGCCCCTATGTCTGCGCTGACAATTTTGATACCAATGGAGGGGATATTATTGGTGTCAATATCGGCATCAAAGTGTACTTTGAAGTAACTGTTGGTTCTGCACTGGTCAAGGGAAATTAAATTTTAAGCCTTTTGGCTGTCGGCACCAAGGAAGAAACTGGCACTGATAGATTGCTCTTTTTAGGTTTGTCAGGTTTCGAAGATGAGGAAGGGGAAGAAGCATCCAGATAAGGCCTCCTCAAAGGAAGATTTTATCATCCCCTTCAGCAACAAAGAATAGTTGTGCAAAATCTTACCATAACCATAGATGTCCTTCTCTTCTATGTTGTAGTATTCTTTACACATAGGTTGTCTTCCACCCAACGTCTGGTCCATATACAAAAGCTTATAGCCACTGCCAGTACATGGGACATCGCACATAGGTTCTGACGGCATCAACCATAAAAGGACGTCCTTACATACCATCCTCAGAATAAGGAAGCCCCATGAAGAACAACAGTTCTAAGGCAAACAAGGAGTCATCCTAGGAAGGGACAAGTTGCACGGTAAGGCAGGAGGGACAGAATATTGTCTAGTTGCTTCATGTCTGTTGATTAGTTGCTATATATAGAGCAGAAAAGGCGTTATGTCCTTCCTGAGCCCATGTTGGGCGTCTTGTGAGTACAACATATTTCTTGGCATGATCTGTAATTTTACAGTAAAGAATTTCTTTCGACAATTTTTGAGGAGTTAGTGAAGTAGAAGTTGAGGAAAAAGTCCAACCAGGCATACCTAAACAAACAAAGGATATGAAAATGTCCCTAAGAAAGAGGATATGAGCAGTCCTGAGATGGTCTGAAATCCCAGAAATACTGGAATCAGTGCAGGCTATGTACAGGGCCCAATGACATAAGCATAATCAATGTTCTGACTCACAGAGGGGTTTCCCAGTAGGAGTAGGTGTGTATCAGGGTTCACAGCTGAGCTCACCCCTGATGCATGCTAGTGAAGAATTACATCAGACAGACTGAAGTGGTCAGATCAAGGAAGCTGCTGTATGTTGATGATGTAAGCTTGACAAACAGCCTCTCAATAAGAAATTCATTGAATGGCAGGAGACTGGAATGCAAAACTGAAGCACTTAGGATGAAACAGAGTATGGGCAAGCCAGTGGTCATGCCAGTAAATGGGGGAAGTCAGAAGGAGCTGCAAATTGAGTAAAAAAATAATAAAACATGTTAACATTGTCAAGTATCAGAGAGATGTGGCTGAGGAGAAGGCAAGTCTGAATGAAAGGACAAAGCTAGATTCAGACGTGCTGCACCCAACTGGAACAACCTGTCAGGGAGTGTCATAGAAGCTGAAAACCAAAGTGTACAAAACAGTGCTTTTGCATAGCACAGAAAGCTAGGAAATGAATGCAAGACAGCTGAGAAAGTTTGAGGTGACCAAGATAAAGTGTTTGAGATGGGAATTAAGATACACACTGTGGAGCAAATGAAGTGAAGACATCAGAGTTGAATTCAAAGCTGCCCTTATTGGAGGGATCAAAGAAAAGAGTTTGCAGTAGTTCAATCACACATGCAAGGAAGTGGAAGACAACCTGGTAAAACATATTTGGGAAAGCAAGCAAGAGAAGAGGAGAGGACATGGGATGAGTATTGTCCAGACAAGAAATGGATGGCTTACCTGAGAGAAGACCCATGACTGTGGGGCATGTCTGTCAAATAAAGCATGAAAATGTCACTAAATTAAGACTGCCGAGTTAATGTCACACCCCAATCCCATGTAACACAGGCAAAAGGGGGATGATGATGCTGATAATGACATGAGTTTAACACTACAAAACTATGCACTATGTTATGCATTCCAAGAATCTGATAAAACCATCTTTTTACTTACCTGCAACTTGTCCAGTTTCTTACCTTAACTGTGTGTGTGTGTGTGTGTGTGTGTGTGTGTGTGTATATATATCAGCCGAGGCCCGGGGAGAAAAGCTCCACAAAAAGTTAGTGTACATTTTATAAGGCATTTACAGAAGCATTTAAGACAAATAAAAGAATTCTACATCAGATTATGTGATATGCAGTTTACAAAGGTAAAAGACCATTATTTGCAATTACAATTTTACTATATATATATATATATATATATATATATATATATATATATACATATATACATACATACATACATACACACACACACACACACATACATATACATGTATATAGATTTATACTGAAAACCTTGAAACTGCATCAGTGGACCGGCATGTGGTCGACTTGCAGTTTTCAAGTCAGCAGAATGTCAAACCCAAATCGATCAACTACACTACAGTGAAGGGGTAGTGTAATTTGAGCATTTGGGTTAGACATTGCACAGGGGAATCGTGGTTCAGTGAGGAACAGGGAATTAGCCCATTTCCTTACTAAAGTGCGATCTTGGAGTTGGTACATTTTATGTGCAGGGGGTGCTGGGCACAGGGGACTGTGGAATTAATGTACCATGGACTGTACAGTTTAATGGTATATTAATGTGCAGAGCAGGAGATGAGGGACCTCACCTTCTGCTATGTCAAATACATCGAACCATGGTTGTTGAAGTATTCATTTTCGCTTTGGTTTACTTTTCGGCATTCCGAATTCCAAATTTAGAGTCAACATTTTAAACGGTCGACTGAATCAAATTTGAAATGCCAAAAGTAAATATATATATATATATATATATATATTTTTTTTTTTTTTTTTAAAAAACTTACCGGTAACAAGTGATCACAAAACAAACAGGTAAGCTTATAGTTGCAATTTATTTTATAAGCATTACTAGCTACAGTACCCAAATTGCCACACAACTTTGCAGATATGATGTAACTCCTGTCTGGACAACTCTAAGGGTGCTCATAGGAAGGGGACACAAAGTGTGGGCTACAGCTGACCTATGGGCGAGGAGTTTGAGAACATTTGTGTACCTACTGCTGCAAGGCTCACAGCAAAAAAGTTTTACATAATCTTGTAATGGCCAATGTTACTGCCATTCTGCATATATGAAAGCATAGCTGTGCAAGTAAACTTATAACCGTGGATGTTTGAATGATCACTGCTGCAGTAGCCTTAGCTATATAGGTAATATCCTGCCCAGGATATAACATCTGGCCAGCTTCCAAAGCTTCAGGGCACCTTCCAAGTGCCCAAACCTTCAGTCTGCTCAAGCTGAGCTGACTAAAAAGATAAGACTGGGTGCCAAGCCCTTCAGAGCTTTCATGCCAACGAGAGAGGGAGGCTGTACCCTAAAAGGCCAACACTAAGAACAAAACAACAAATTTCTTCACCCTGGCATAAACACACCAAAAGCAAGGGGGGGGGCAGGGAGTGGCTAATACAGCAGTGATCATTCTATCATCTATTGTTATGGCAAGTTTGCTTACACAACTGTACTGCTCAACATATTTATTTCTACCACTGTAAACCTTATTTATATGGATAAATTACTTGAGATTACTACACTTGGGAGGAGGAAGGGACCAGGGCCACCTGGAGAATGGTCCTTGCAAACCATGCTCTAAATCGAGAGAAGGCATCAAGCTTGCAATATCTTGTAAATTTATGTCAAGAGGACCAGGTTGCTGCTTTTAGAATACTTCTACAATCCACTCCTTTCCACACACACAAAAAAAAAAAAAAAAAAAAAACAGATGAAGACAAGGCCCTGGTAGAGTGGGCCTTGAGCCTGCATGGAATAGTGTTGTTCTGGTGAGTATACCAAAAGATTAATAGTCTTAGATAACCATTTGGAAAGAAGTCTGTTTTGACACAGATTGTCACTTTCTCTTACCTTTACAAGAAATGAACAACTGATCTGAAGATCTGAAAGATTTAGTTCTGTCAAGACAGTACTGGAGTTGCCTGTGGACATACAAGATATGGAGTATCCTTTCTCCCTCATTTTTAGGGAGATGGATAGTTTGGCCTAAAGTATACAGACACCATTTTAGGCAGTTTAGGAGTAGTAGTTATCAAAGAAGCCCTGTTCCTGTGAAAAATGAGATGGGGTTGTCTTACCTTAAGCGCTTATGGCTCAGATAATCTTTTTGCAGAGGTCAAAGCAATTAGCAAAACTGTGTTCCAAGTTAAGTACAGCTGTGCAAAATCTTACTATAACAGTAAATGTCCTCCTTTTCACTGTTCCAGCACTCATCTCTTCTGGGATCTCCCGCCAAGGATAGCCTAACATCTGGCTAGTATACTAAAGCCTTTATTACCTAGGGAGCTTCATATGTCAGATGTATGCTCCCTGTGGTAAGCGTGTGGCATAAAGGTGATGCATGTATACACCCAACTCAGAAATGAAGTGCCCCAGGAAAACTACGATCCCCAGGGGAAAGGAGGACATGTACATCCAGAAAAAGGAAGGAATGAAGAGGAGAGGAACACCTCAGCCAGCACAAAATTATTACCCATGTAAAAGGAGGAGAGACTGAATACTGCAACAGTAAAATGAATGACATCTACTGTCATGGTAAGATTTTACACAACTGTTCTATGTCCTTTCATATCACTGTTTGCAGAAGTCAACACCTCTGGGAAATGAAAGCTACAGTAAAAGTAGGGAGGAGGAAGGGAAGGAGGAGCCCTCTACACACCCATGTAGGATGGCCTTGGCAAAACCTGCTCTGGCACTGAAAATTACATCCAGTTTGTAATGTTTTGTGAAAGTATGAACCAAAAACCAACAGGTTCAAGGATGGAGTTAAACTTTTGAATAAAGCCCCTGAGGTAGCCACTGCTCTAGTAGAATGAGCCCTCACAGAAGCAGACAACCGCTTACCATGAAAAGAATAACAAAAAAAAAAATAGATTTAGAAATCCAGGAGGATATGGTTTGCTTACAAACTGCAAAATTCAATGTCCTGGTATTAAAAGAAACATAAAGCTGATCAGATTTACAACAGGCCTTTGTTTTGTCTAAATAATAGATATCTATGCAAATCCAAAGTATGAAGAACCTTCTCATTAGCAGATTGGCTTCTAGGGAAAAAAAGAAGGAAGCTGGATAGACTGACTAAGGGACAGCCACCCTGTCTCTATGAAAAAACAAAAGAGGAGGGACCGCCACGAGACAGGTGCCAAATCAGCCAGTGAAATTCCAGTTTTAGAAAAGGGAGTAGAAGAATGAGATGGTCCAGTGGATGGAGGTATTGAAGCCACACAGATTTTAGGTACCACTGAAACTTCCTCATATAAAGCCTGGCCCAGGTTAGCATGGGAATAGTGGAGGCCATCAACCCCAAAGCCCCAAGAATCTCCCAAGCTGGAAGACGGTACATAGAAAGCAGTGGCAGAAAATTTGTGAGGGACAGAACATTGAAGGCAGGAAGAGATGCCAGCATTGGAAAAGTCTGGAAACTGCAGACTAAAAAACACATGATCCTGAGATGGCATCGGCACTGACTTCTGAACAGTGAACCCTAGGCTGTGCAACAGAAGCTGTCTAAAATGAAGCCTGCTTGGAATGAGATGAAGCCTGCAGCCAGAATTCATCCAGATAAGAAAATATCCGGATGCCCTGAAGCCTAAAAAAGGCGACTATATAGGCTATACATTTGGTGAATAGGAAAAAAACAGAGAAATGCAAATATCTCCTGAATAGAGGTGGGATGGGAGTGTGAAGGTAAGCATCCTTCAGCTCCTAAAAACCAAAGGTTTAGGGGAGAAACAGCATGTGAAGAGTTGGCAATTGAAAGGAAGGCACTATGAGAAAGGTGTTCAGAAAGGAAAGATCCCCGATAGGTCTCCATGATACCAGTTTCCTGGGGACCAGAAACATCCTGGAATAAACCACCAAACCCTTCTGTCTGTGGAACCAGTTGAATGGTACCCTGATCCAGCAGACCCTGCAATATCCCTGGAAAATTAAGAAGCTGTTATGTCAGGGGTTAAGGAATTCCAGAAAAAGGAGGGAAGGGCCTTCCAGGTCAGAAAGTAACCCTGCCAGATGATGGACAGGACTCAGGTGTCTGTAGTGACCAGCTGACAAACTGGGAGAGAAAGAGAAAGCCTGAGGGACAAAGGAACCTGGCTGAGATGAAGGGAGGGCAGACAGCCAGATAGCTGTAGGTTTCTCAGGAAAGAACTGTTTCTGGGGCCAAGGCCTTCAAATAGGCTTGTCAGAAAAAACTTGCCTAGGAGCTTCTTAACTTTGGAAGACTATAGGTAGCCCATGCAAAAAACAGTCTTACCATGACAGTTTCTCTGAAACTTTGGAATAAGGGGACAAAAATCTGCTTCAAATCTTTCATGACTTTACCTTGATCCTGTAAGGTCTTGAAGAGGTCAGCCACAGCAGTACAACACAAATTCTGGCCATCTAAGGGAGCATCCAGAAGTTTTGCTTTGATATCAACTGGCAAGACCTGAAGGAGAAGCCAGGAATAGCTCCTCATCACAGAGGTGGAGGCAGCAGCCCTGGAAGATGCATCTGCTGCATCATAGCTGCACTTGATACAGTACCAGGCAACCTGAGAGGTGGACTTGAGTAAGGTGAGAACTGAGGCTTTACCCTCAGAGTCAGGCACATCAGAAACAAGCTTCCCACACTAGTCTGGTAACTGATGACCCTGAAGGCTAAGGTAGCTGACATGCATACCTTTTTACCAATCCTCCCCATGGCTCTACTGTCCTTATCTGAAAGAAGGAACTGAAGGAAGAAGCTTGGTAGAATACAACAGCTTAGAATGCTTATAAGTAGAAACAGAAATCATTGCAGGATTGGATGAAGGGCATTTATACAGGAACTTGCTGGCATTCAGCCCCTTACAGAATCCGGTGACATGGAAGAAGCAGAAAAGGTATCTAATAGAGCAGTCAACACAGCAGGGACAGCTGAAGGTTTGGGAGACTCCATTTTTAACAACTCATAACTCTTTTGGGCATCCAAAACTTGTGAGCAATCCCATTTGAAATGCTCCATCATGTGCAGGACTGTATCAAAGGAATGCTACTCCAAATAATTCCTCCTCAGATCCATAATTTAAAGGTGAAGGCAATTTGGAGGACTAGGCAAAGAAGTCAGCCTCAGAATCAGAATCCCCATGTGAAGACTCTGGGTCCTTAGCCTCTTAGGGGTACAGGACCAAGGAGGAGCGATGACTTAAACACCCTGTGGAGGCTTCAATGCCACCAAGGCATTGAACAAGCCTCGAGTAAAATCCTTCCATTCCCTTTGTGGATCCCTTGGAGTAAACACCACTTTAGTTTTTTGCCTTTTCTTCAAAGGAATGTCTGCTCTGACAAAAGCAGAGGTTTTGATCTGTGCCGAGATTCAGTCAAGGTACCTGGCACTTATTCCCGTACATACATTTGAGGAAACCCCTTAGGCCCCTTGGAAATGATCAGCTGTAGTTCCCACTCAACATTTGCAGCAGATATGCAATGCCTCTGTGAACATGTGAAAAGACTCTGTACTAGCCTCTGAGAATGTCATGGTAGAGGAAAGAGAAGGTAATGCCAAGCTGTCCTCTGGGTTCTCACTCACCTCAAGAGAGATGTTCGGTGGAAGCTGGACAGTAGCAGACTCAGGCCTAGACTTCTTGGCCTTCTTAACTGGTGGCTGTACCTCATGGTGGGAGGATTCGGCCATGGTACCTTGGGCCAAACACTTGAGATGTTAGTTCTCAAGGTAAACAGAAAGGGAAGAAAGACAATTATGCAAAGCCTTGGGAAGAAAAGCCTGACAGATGCATGTGGTCCCGGAGTGCACCCAAGCAAAACAGTCCTTATGGGGAATATGCTTCCCACACTGACATTTCCCCTTCTTGAATGACCCGGTAAACAATATAGGGAAAATAACAACCTCCACCTTTCCTGTAACTAGTCTAGTCCAGATACAGATTTGCTGTATCCAGGACTGTTTGCAAGCTTCTGAGCACTGCCAAAGTCTGCTCTTCAAATTTTCCCTTAGATCTGCTAGCTCTCTCCTCTCCTGCACTTTTACTAGCTTGTTAGTTTAGCACTTTACCAAACTTCTTGTAGCAATTATTGTAGTACACAAAAGTGCTACCAGCACTAAATGTTCTACAAGGAAACCGCTCCAGTACTTATCAATGCCCACCCCTCCAGGCATATCAAAGGTCAGTACCCTGTGCTTTCTCCTATTAACCTGGTGAAGTTGGGCATCCTGAGGCAATGTAGCAATTGCCTCATGTACAATGACAACCCTCTCCTCTTAGCTCCCAACACTCAGATTTGAGAGAGATGCACTTATATATCCAAACTGGAAGCCATGCACATTCCAGCCAAGACTGGAATAGCTGGTCAACAGAAGAAGGTCAACACTTACACCACACCACATGGAACACATAGCCCTCCAGAACATTGCCTTCACCTAAAAACACAAACCACACACCCACCTTCGCTGAGGCTCTCAATAAAAATCTAACCAAACAGCAGAGACCTCTAAGGCAGAAATGCACTCGACCACAACACAACACATCATGAGACACATAACTCTCCTAAACAGTGTGCCACTCAACCAAAGCCCCTGAGGCAAAACAGCATGCCCAACACACTAGTCATAGGTGACTCAATAGTGAGGCACACTGATGTCCCACTCACTAGGTTGAACAAGGAGAAAGTAACAGTCAGCTGCCTGTCAGGCGCCAGGCTCCGCCACATAACGCACACACTCAGGTGCAACAGGTGCAAATATGGCTCTGTCATTGTACATGTGGGTGTGATGACCTGAGACGTACCTCCCTGGACTACATGAAGAGAGACAGAGGAGCTCTCGGATTATGTAGCCCAGGCGGGTATGACCCTAGCCCTGAGCAGTATCCTACCATCACCCAGAATGATACCACAGTACAAGCAGAAAATGATTGATTTCAACAATTGGCTAAGTTTCTGGTGTCATTCTAAGGGGATCCAGTATCTGTCTGCCTGGGATGACATGACTGACAGACCTCGATGCTTTGCCAGAGATGGCCTGCATCTGTCACACCTGGGCTTCCAGATACTGGCCAAGGCTCTTGCCACCCCTTCAGTGCCTTTTTTAGGCAGTATTCCAAAGACCAAATTACTACCATAACAGCCACAAACAAATGCAATTTGAGGGTCATACTGCTCAGCACTAGAAGTCTAAATCTCAAAATGCACTCACTGAAAGTACTCCTTAAAATAGAGGCTATCGACATTTGTGCTGTAACAGAGACCTGGTACAAGGCAGCAGAAAGCACTCCTGCACTACCAGGCTACAACTCATTCCACACCTTTTGGCCTCAGAACTTGGACTGGAGCTCCAAAGGCAGTAGTGTTTCCATATTC
Organism: Protopterus annectens; assembly: GCF_019279795.1. NCBI lineage: Eukaryota > Metazoa > Chordata > Ceratodontiformes > Protopteridae > Protopterus > Protopterus annectens. The sequence continues at coordinate 762,851,443 of NC_056725.1, read as the reverse complement.
ATAAAGGATGTGCCACACATCCAGACTGGTAGTTCAACACAACGCATCTGAGATACTTCAGGTGCAGCTAACATTGGGTAAGACAGAGATTCAGGTCGTAGCCTGCTTAGGTCCCCCAACCATGTCCCAAGATTCACACTCCACATTCTTAAGCACCCTGGAGAATATTAGGATCCAACATAACACACTCATACTGGGCGATTTCAACTACCCCTCCATTTACTGGGAAAACTACTCATGTGCCAATACACTTGCCCAATGCTTTCTAGAATTAATTAATTCCAATGCCCTGGACCAGCTCATTCTTACCCCAACCAGAGGTAGCAACATCCTTGACCTGGTCATTAATAACATGGGCGACCGTTGCTCTACACCAATAGTCAACTCTTCCCTGGTTAGATCAGATCAGAAGCTAATCACCTTGGAAATCCACATTCCTCCCATCCCCCCCAACAAAGGTAACCACCATGAAAAATTTCTCCAAAGCTAACTTTGGGCTCCTAAAAACAGAGGTGGCTAACTTCATGGCACCCTTCTAAACGGAGAATAGTTGCATGACTGCCAAATCATACACCAATGCACTGTACGAACACGTACACAAATGCATGAATCTCGCCATACCCAATAGAACCAAGACGCTCTCTTCAAAAAAAAAGGAAGCCAATCTGGGGGTTTCCTGCCATAAACAAACTCTACAACAGGAGGAGGAAACTGATGTGGAATAAGGTGAAGTCCCAAGACTGGAAAAACTCCTATCAGCCTCAACAAAAGGTTGAGATCCCTCATCAAATCCTCTACAGCTAGCTATGAAAACAGAATTGCAGCAGATGGTGAAGACAACCACAAAGCCTTCTATAGTTATGTAAAGAATTTCCATGGAAATACCCAGATTTGCTCTGAGATACTGCACAATGGTACCTCCTATACCGAGCCAACAGATATTGTAAATAGACTGGCAGACAGAGTCAGTGCTAACTTTGCCCCTCCCCCCTCAAAGGACCAATCAGAATACCAGTAGATTGCCAGGCACCCAGTATTACTGTTGCACAGGTTAAAACAGCACTGTCCAAGGCCAAGAATACAGTTTCTTTGGGACCTGACAGTATGCCTGGCTGTGTTCTACATGAACTACAGAGTGAACTGGCAACCTCACCTGTATGACCTGTTCAATCACAGCCTCACCTCAGGCTTTGCCCCTACCGAATGGCGCACTGCTACAGTCATCCCTCTCCACAAAGGAGGAGTGACTACAGACCCCGGGAACTATCACCCCATTAGCCTGATGAGTCTGATATGCAAAGCTATGGAACGCATCATCATGGACCTAATAAACAAGGATATAGGGAATCTCCAAACTCTGGATCCTACACACTTTGGTTCTGTGAAAGGTAGATTATGCCTGCTCAACTTTGTCAACTTTTTTGAGTCAGTCACCAGAGCTGTGGATGAAGGTAAGGTGGTTCATACAGCCTACCTTGATCTGGCCAAGGCCTTTGATACCATTCTCACCTCAGGAATCATAGAAAAACTTACTAAGTTAGGCATCAACCCCTATATCACTAGGTGGGTTGCAAACTGGCTCACAGATAGAACCCACAGTGTGAAAGTAGCTGACTCCAAGTCAGCCTGCTGACCAGTCACGAGTTGAGTCCCACAGGGTTCGGTCCTGGGTCCTCTCCTGTTTATCTACTTCTCTGAAGTCCAGGCCAACATGAAGGGACTCTGGCTGACAAAGTTCGCAGATGATTGCAAGTTGAGAGCTATTATTAACTCCCCAAGTGATGTTGCCATCCTACAGGAAGGCCTCATGAGACCAATGACTGGTGTCAGAACCATGGCCTTACGCTCAATGCCAAAAAATGTCTTCATCCCCTTTGGGAAAAACCCAGTTCCCTTGAATTACCATGTTGATGGCAGTCCACTGAACACAGAAGGTGTTATAAGAGATCTGGGAACACAGGTTGACAGCAACCTCATTTGACCACGTTTACACTGTGGTCAGAAAGTCCTTCTATGTGGCACATCTCATTACTAAGGGTTTTGCATCCAGGAAGAAAGAGGTTATTGTCTCCCTCTACTCTTCCCTCATTAGGCCAGAATACAATGCCCCACTTGGCATGTACCTCACTAGACACCTGCAACAACTGGAGAGGCAGCAAACGTACCTCACAAAGAGGATCCTAGGCTTTAAACACTTGTCCTATATGTATGGACAGACTCAAAACACTCCAACTATTCTCTCTCTCATATCGCCTACTTAGAGGCGATTTCTGCTCGACTTACAAAGCCATGTCTGACCCAGCTCTGTTAGAAATGCTACATCTAAAGAGATCCCAATCCCTCCACAGCACACCCTCCAGAGACCTCATCCTCATTACCACAATCAAGAGGACATGCTGGAGGGACCGGTTCATAACCCAGAGACTGGAGGATCACTCCAATGGCTCTACTCGACAGAGGCACTAGGAACTAAGGTTGGGTGTCACAATGCCAGGGTAATCCTCTGGGCTAGGCTTGTAAAGGCTCCAGGGCCACTAGCCTAGTACACACCTATGAACCACCAATGGTGTACTTTATTAAAAAATGTAGGCTCGGTAAAACCAGCACTGCAAAGGACATTCAGACTAACATACAAAACAGCATTTTGACTGGCAGCAACAAAGTTCAGAGTTGGGAGACTATGTGCTCCACCTTTATGCCCTACGCTTGTGTGGGGAAAATATATACTCCCTAGATAATAAAGGCTTTGGTATACCAGCCGAATGTTGGGCTATCCTTGGCAGGAGATCCGAGGTGATGAATATTGCAACAGTGATATGGAAGGACATCCTCACATCAGCCAGATTAACTGGCTCAAATTCACCTTCTCTAACACAAAACTAAGATCCCAAGGAGGGGCCACTTGTTTTCTCAGAAGCATCTTTTGCAATACTCCTTTCAAAAACATTTCGACATGAGACTACAATAAAAGAGGATGATCCATAGGTAGACATGCTGAAATGGCTGATAAATGAACCTTGGCAGAGCAGTAAGACATACAGCAGGATAGCAACGCTCACAACTATTATAAAACCAGAGAACAACCATCCCTCAGTGGGTGCTGTTTATGTTGGTACCGACTAGAAACCCTTTTCTGTTTCCTAATGTATGATTTTCTAGTAGCAGGCTTTCTGGTCTCCATTAGTATGTGCTGCACATAGTTAGTAAACAGGTGCATAAAGGGAATTAAGACCATATCATCCAGGCAGTCAGTTGAAGTTGATTGGGGTCTGAGTGCCCCAAACACCCTTGACCTTATGTCAGTGGATCCTTTCTTTGAAAAAGCCTGCTGTAATTGCCCTTGGCCATTTTGCAGGGGGGAGGGATGGGCACGTTGTTGCCTGGGCCAGAAGGGAGTCACTACAATTACACTGGGAGATTTCTTCTAAATCTTCATAAGTATGCTGGATATCAGTGAAAAGGGTAAAAAAAAGCATAGAGGCACTTCCTGTCCAAGTAAAGGAAAAAGCAACTGTCTTCCAGGCCTTCTTGCATGGACTCCTGCAGCAGAATCTTGCCTGATGACTGTTCAGAGAGGACAAGTAAGTCTACTTGAGGAACTCTGTATAGATGGATCAAATCTTAGAGATATAGCTTCCATCAGTAAAGGTCTCCCCTTGTCCTGCTTAACTTGTCTGCCATTTTTGGTCTGACGGAATGCAGGATGGCCGTAGAGTGAGACTGTGCTATGAAGCTATATCCCAAGCTAACATGGCTAGTCTGCAAATTATAACCAGAGTCCCCCCTTGCTTGCTGATGTACCACATGACTGTGGCATTGTCTGTAACAACTTGAAGAGGTCCCAGGGACCAAAGATGATTCACAGAGTTTAGTGTCTTGATCAAGGCAAACATCTCTTTTATATTTATGTGCTTTGTGTCCATCCTTGGCATCCTACACACCTTGTACTTTTATTCTTTCTGAAACTGCTCCCCAAGCAAAGTCTGAGGCACATGGTAAAGCACTGCTTTGGAACAGGAAGGGAGAAGGGGAGACTGTCTCAATCAAGTGATTTCTAACCCCAGCACTGGTATTTGAAAAGACAAAGGATGCTGGCACTGAGACCAAACAAACTTCATATACCACTTTTTCTTTCTTTATGTAGATTCCTGCCTGGGGTATCATGAGAACTCTGGACACTTTGGAAAAGACTCTGCAAAGATAAGCAAGTCATCTAAATATGGAAAACTGTGGATACCTTGTAACCAGAAATATGCTGTAACTGGAGCCAAACAGTTTTAAAAGTACAGTAAGTCATGTTACAGTCTACTAAAATGCAAACTCCTAGCTTGAGCAGGAAAGTACAATAAAACAAATATTTAATGTGGAAGGTTCTTCTAACAAAGGGAACTTATCTGCCCAGAAAAAGGAATAGCACAAAAGCCAACCGTCAGTCCTCAAAAGCCTGCAGAAGAGCACTCTCTTCAATTGCAGGAAAGCTCTAAAGGTTTGGCATCCAAACTTGGTCTTGTCAACTTCGGAAGCTGTCTGGCTGTTATATCCTTAGCAGGATATAACCTATATAGCTAAGGCTACTGCAGCAGTGATCAACATTGGTGCACATTTGTTGCTTCCCAGCCTTCTGAAGCTAAAAGCTTTGACTGAAGAAGCTGTCAGGATGCAATTGTTTCATTTTGGTTGTCCCTCAGGACAATATTTTTTGTTGGATTAAAACAAATATTTTTTTGCTGGATTAAAACAAATACACAGAGCAAAAAGACACTGTATATATAAATAAAAACACCATCTACAATACATTTTCAGAAATCTTATTCATCTTAAATTCAATCAAGCTGAGCAACAACAAAAAACAATACAAAAGTCTACAAATAAATAATTTTATTAATTTTAAAAACAAAGTAAAAAGCTACATGATTAAAAACAAATAAAACGTCAATTTAGTTGTACTACTCACTCTACACTCCTGCAGTTTTCATTCCAATTCAAATAAAATGAAAAATAATTAAATGATCAAAAAACAGACTGCTAAATTTATCCTGCTTGAGATGAGAAAATTTCAAGTAAACTTTTTGCAATAAGTAAATCAATTGGAAAGTCTGCATTCCACGATTAAAAAAACAAACACGAGTTGGATAATTGCATTTAGAATCCATTTAACTCAAGAGCTTTCTTCTCTTTTAGTCTTCAACAAGCAGCTTGTGAAATGGGTACATCCGAGATATTCTGATGCGAACATCACCCTTTTGAAGGAAAAAAAATGGTGCATCTGTGTTAGTCTTTAAAATCTCTAAACATAATACATCCTGTTTTTCAATACTGTAAGTTATCTCCATTTTAAATAACTTGATGCATCACTTTGCTGACTCAGTTCTACTTTATACCCAACAAGCTATGGGCAGTGGCAGTTCACCAGTTAAGAAAGCTATGAAGATCTCCACCCTGCTTCTAGTGATGGATACAAACTTCCACTGCATAAAGACCCCTGCAGGTTGGGAAGAAGGCAATGTCTTCTAGAAAAGAAAGCTGTACTACTGAGGTGGCTTAAACTGACAAAGTATATTTTGGAAGGGGAATGATGCAGTGACCTAAAATGTTTATGAAGCAGACATCAGTAAATTCTAAAGGAAAGGAAACGCCAACATCTTCCATGCTTCCAACAGACAAGGCAGGGCAGACAAAGCTGTGTAGTCTTTCATCCAAACATTTCTCATCTCAGCTGGATGGCCTACTGCCACTTCTTGGTATTTCCCTCTTCAGATTATCATCACCCAATGCACATACTCAGAGATGTCAGCTGTATAAGGCAAATTAAAGGCTACCTGCTTCAGCAGCAGAAGTGAGTAAAGCAAGTGATTTTTTTCTGCCATTATCGGTCTCTCTACACATCAGAAAGATCCACAGGGAAATAGAACATGGTTTTCAGATCAAGCAAAAGCAGAAAATTTGAAAAACACAGTTCACAAGATCAGGGTTGCAGACAGTCTGAGTAATGGCCACGAGATCAGGTTGGGAAGCCATATCAGTAATGCATTTAGGGGGCAAACCACAAAGGATGGGTACAGTGCACTGGTTCTCCCCAGCTAAGAATAGGTGTCTACTTCAACTAGTGTGATTTGGGCAGCTGTCATCTGTCAAGGGTGTTACAGAATTTGAATCTACTTTTGGGGTATACTTGCACATGAGGAACAGGGCAGACTACTACTTCTTTCAGCTGCTCCCGTTAGGGGTCGCCACAGCAGATCAACTGTTTCCATTTCTTCCTGTCCTCTGCATCTTGTTCTGTCACACCAACCACCTGCATGTCCTCTCTCCCCACATCCATAAAATTTATCTTAGGCCTTCCTCTTTTCCTGTTACCTGGCAGCTACATCCTTAGCATCCCTCCTCAGCACATGTCCAAACCAACGTAATCTTGCCTCTCTGGCTTTGTCTCCAAACCTTCCAACTTGGGCTGACTCTCTAATATACTTATTCCTAATCCTGTCCATCTTTGTCACACCCAATGCAAATCTTAACATCTTCAACTCTGCCACATCAAGCTCTGACTCCTGCCTTTTTGTCAATGCCACCGTCTCCAACCCATATAACATAGCTGGTCTCACTACCCTCTTGTAGACCTTCCCTTTCACTCTTACTGGTACTCGTCTGTCACAACTCACTCTTGACACTCTTCTCCACCCACTCCATCCTGCCTGCACTCTCTTCTTTACCTCTCTTCCACACTCACCATTACTCTGAACTGTTGACCCCAAGTACTTAAACTCATTCACATCCGCCACCTCTACTCCCTGCATCCTCACCATTCTTCTATCCTCATTCACACACATATATTCTGTCTTAGTCCTGCTGACCTTCATTTCTCCTCTCTAGAGCATATCTCCACCTCTCCAGGGTCTCCTCCACCTGTTCCTACTCTCACTACAGATCACAATGTCATGTGCAAACATCATAGTCCAAGGGGACTCCTGTCTGATCTTGTCTGTCAACCTGTCCATCACCATTGCAAATAAGAAAGGGCTCAGAGCTGATCCTTGATGTAATCCCACCTCCACCTTAAACGCATCTGTCACTCCCACCGCAGACCACACCGCTGTCACACTACCCTCGTACAATACTTCTCTGACACTCCCGACTTCCTCATACAATACCACAACTCCTCTCTAGGCACCCTGTCATATGCTTTCTCTAAATCCACAAAGACACAATGCAACTCCTTCTGACCTTCTCTGTAGTTCTCCATCAACACACTGAGCAAACATTGCATCTGTAGTGCTCTTTCCTGGCATTAAACAATACTGCAGATCACTAATCATCACCTCCCTTCTTAACCTAGCTTCCACTACTCTTTCCCATAACTTCATGTTGTGACTGATCAGTTTAATCCCTCTGTAGTTACTACAGCTCTGCACATCACCCTTATTCTTAAAAATTGGTACCAAAACACTTTCTCCATACCTCAGGCATCCTCTCACTTTCCAAGATTTCATTAAACAATCTAGTTAAAAACTCCACTGCCATTTCACCTAAACACCTCCATGCTTCCACAGGTATGTCATCGGGACCAACAGCCTTTCCGTTCTTCATCCTCTTCATAGCTATCCTTACTTCCTCCTTGCTAATCCACTGCACTTCATGATTCAGTATCCGCACATCACCCAACATTCTCTCCCTCTCATTCTCTTCATTCATCAACCCCTCAAAGTACTCTTTCCATCTGCTCAACACACTCTCCTTGCTTGTGAGTACGTTTCCCTCATTATCCTTTATCACCCTTACCTGCTGCACATCTTTGCTAGCTCGATCCCTCTGTCTAGCCAATCGGTACAGGTCCTTATCTCCCTCCTTAGTGTCCAACCTTTTATACAACTCTTCATACGCCTTATCCTTAGCCTTCGCCACCTCTCTCTTTGCCATGCACCTCATCTGCTTATACTCTTGTCTACTTTCTTCATCTCTTTGACAATCCCACTTCTTCGCCAACCTCTTTCTCTGTATACTCTCCTGTACTTCTTCATTCCACCACCAGGTCTCCTTGTCCTCCTTCCTCTTTCCAGATGTCACACCAAGCACCTTTCTAGCCATCTCTCTTACTAGCTCTATGAGGAACAGGGCACACAAAAAAACAAAAATGATGGAATGTATGTCCTCTTTATATCACCTTCATGACTTTAGAGATGCTTGCTTTAAGACAGACAAACTTCCTCTCAGCTATGCATCTAATATGGACGATAGTAAGTATAAAGTACAGTTTTGTACCTACCATAAATGTAGATGTTAGAGTGCTAATACAGCTGCAGTAATCACATATGGGTTTTCTGCCGTCAGGCGGTCCCTCGGTCGGCCGAATTCCAAAGTCTTGGTCCGGCGTCGGTTGTCGTCGCTTTCTCTTCTGACGTCAGTGAGGCCAGAGTATATAAGACACAGCCGACGCCATGTTCTCCAGTCTTTCTTGCCCCAGATGTCAGGTGCCCCCAAAAGGAAGGCAATACATAAATAATGCTTATAAGAATATAAAGCAATGCAAAATAATCTAAAATCAGTAGTTGCAAGCAAATAAACCATAGAAGGATAACCCAGTGAGGTTGTATGAAGAGGTAGTTAGGCCCCATGTCTTTACCCAGTGGGGAAGGAGGGAGGGAAACCTGTACTGCAGCTGTATTAGCACTCGAACATCTACATTTATGGTAGGTACAAAACTGTACTATGTTCATCGTGCATACAGCTGCAGTAATCACATATGGGTAGAGTCCCAAAGCTACGCACAGGGTGGTAGGTACTAAGAGGAACTGGGTTGAGCCAGAATGCCCTGCAAAACAGCAGTGGCAAAGCCTGCTCTTGTTCTGGAATATAAAGGCAGGTGGTAGTGTTTTGTGAAGGTATGTACAGAACTCCAAGTGGCTGCCTCCAAAATATCTTTGGTAGGAACCCCTCTGAGGAAGGCTGTAGAGGTAGCTGTGGCCCTGGTGGAATGTGATCTGATACCTGTAGGAACAGATTTCCTATGATAGGAATAACGAAACCGTATGCAATGGCCTATCCACTTTGAAATAGTCTGCTTGGAAACTGGCTTCCCTTGAGCCCCTACAGCATAGGACACAAAGAGTTGTTCTGATTTCCTGAAGGACTTTGTTCTGTCCAAATAGTAACATAGCTGCCTATGGATGTCTAAAGAATGTAGCAGCCTTTCCCCTTTGTTTTGAGTATTGGGATAAAAGGTAGGAAGGTGTATGGCTTGATTTAAAGCTACCCTGGATACCACCTTAGGCATAAATGATGGGTTGGTACAAAGGGAACCCCTGTCCTGATGAAAAATGAGAAAAGGCTGCACCGCCATGAGGGCCTGTAGCTCCGAAACTCTACGAGCTGAAGTGATAGCCAGAAGGAAGGCTGTTTTCCAGGACAAATATTGCAAATCTGTTGAGGCAGCTGGTTCAAAAGGAGGCAATGTTAATTTTTCTAGTATGTAATTAAGATCCCAAGCTGGAATTGGTTGTTTCCTTGGTGGTCTTATATTCTTAGCCCCTCTGAGGAACTGTCGTAAGAGTGGATGAGAAAATAAAGGAGGATCCGTGTTGAATTCTGCAGAAATGGCTGAGGCATGGATTTTTATGGAAGAAAATTAAAGTCCACTGTTCAGTAGCTCAGCTAGATACTGTAATACCTGAGGCAAGTCCAGTTTACTAGGGTCCTGGCCTTTTTTCTCATTCCATGAGCAAAACTGCTTCCATTTTGCAGAGTAAGCTTTTCTAGTAGATGGCCTTCTGGCCTACAAAATGACATCCTGCACCTCCTTGAAGAGCAGGGTCTGTTGTGGTGTTAAGGAATTTTCCATGCTGCGAGATTGAGAGTTTTCAGCTGACTGTGAAGAGTTTTGTAGCTGTGCTGAGTCAGCAGAAGAGGCATTAGAGGCAGGGACCAGGGAGGAGTATGTGTTAGGCTCCTCAGCAGTGGGTACCAGTGTTGCCTTGGCCAATCTGGAGCAATCAGTATCATCTTCGGTCTGTCTGCTCTTGCTTTCAAAAGCACCTTGGGCAGAAGAGGCAGAGGTGGGAATGCGTAAACTGTCCATGCTGCCCAACTGAATGAAAGGGCGTCCACTCTCCAGGCCTTTGGATGGAAGGTCCTCGAACAAAACTTTTCCAATTGATGATTCCTGTGGGAGGCAAAAAGATATGTCTGCCCCCCCCCCCCCCCACACTTGGGTTATTTCTGTAAACACCTGGGGATGTAACTTCCATTCGTGAGGATCTGTCATATTTCTGCTTAATTTGTCTGCCAGCATGTTTTCCAACCCTGGCAGGTACTGTGCTTGAAGTTCGATTTGCCATTCCAGAGCCAAGTTCCAAAGAGTCATGGCTAGTCTGCACAAGGGGTATGAATGTGTTCCTCCTTGTTTGTTTATGTACCACATTATTGTGGTGTTGTCTGTTCTTATCAGTAATTGTCCTGGATGTAGGAAGTCCTTGAAAGCTGTAATTGCATTTATTACTGCTAGCATTTCCTTTTGATTGATGTGAAGTTGCTTTTCCTTTTGGGACCATTTACCCTGGATGCACCTGTCCGTCATGTGAGCCCCCCAGGCGTAATCGGAGGCGTCTGTTGTGATAACTTGCTTTGCTTGAGGCTTGCAGAATGGGAGGCCTGTGTTTGCTTGACATGCTTGGGCCCACCATAGAAATTCCTTTTGCAAACATGGGATTATTGGTATTATTGTTTCCAAACTGTGACTGTGTTGAGACCATAATTTTTTTAGGTACCACTGAAGTTTCCTCATATGCAGCTTTGCAAATGGGATTAAAAGAATGCAAGATGCCATGAATCCCAGAGCCTGCAGGATTTTCCTTGCAGTAAGCCTGGTACTTTTGCTAGTATTTTGAAGTACTGAGATAGTTGCCCTTGTTTTTCTGGCGTAAGGTAGGCCATCTGGGTGTTTGTGTCCAAGTTGGCACCCAGGAAAGTTATTTTCTGAGATGGTGTTAGCCTTGATTTCTCTTTGTTGACTGTGTATCCCAGAGAATGCAGTAACCGTGTCACATATGCCAGATGTTCCAGAAGTATGTGTTTGCTGTCCGTTTGGATCAGGCAGTCGTCCAAATAAGGGTAAATTTGTATCCCTTGAAGTCTGCAGTAGGCAATCACTGATGCCAGGCACTTTGTGAATACTCTGGGTGCAGTAGATAAGCCAAAGGGCAATGCAGAGAATTGATAGTGGATTGAACCTGCAAGAAATCTGAGGTATCTTCTGCAGCTTTGTCTGATTGGGACATGCAGGTATGCCTCCTTGAGGTCCAATGTTACCAGCCAAAACTCCTTGCCCAGCATGGGAAGAAGTTGCTGTAATGTGAGCATCTTGAATTTTGGTACGAGCAGAAATGTGTTTAGGATGGATAAGTCCAAAATGGGTCTCCAGTCGGTTCCTTTCCTTGGTACCAGAAAAAGTCTTGAATAAAAACCTTGACCTTGTTCGTGAGTAGGTACCTCTTGAATAGCTCTCATGCTTATGAGCTTTGAGATTTGTAGTTGTGCCTCAGCCCTTTGATTCTGTGGCAGGTTTGGCATGCCTCTCATTTTTGGAAGAGTGTGAAAATGAAATTTGTAGCCTCTGTTTATAATGTCCAGGATCCATTTGTCTGTTGTGACCATATGCCAATTGCCTGCAAATAATGCTAGCTTTCCTCCCAAAGGTGCTGCCAGGTGAGACGTGCTTGGCATGGAAAGGGAGTCATTGGGTTTGCTTCCTGTATTGTTGTGCACTGTCCTCGCCACCTCTTGGTGCTGGAGTTTGCCATTGTCGTCCTCTAGATGATCCTTGTGATTGCCCTCTGCCCCTTGTGCGTCTGTATCTACCTCTTTGGGGCTTGTCAGTGGCTGGAAAGGACCAGTTTTTTGAAGGCCAATTTCTGCTAAAACGTGGTGGTTGGACCTGTAGAAAGGCTTTGACAGTTTGCATAGATTTGGCTTTTTCTTCCATTTTCCGCAGTATCTCCTCAGCATTAGTACCAAACAGCACATCCTTTTGTAAAGGAGCATCTAGAAGTTTAGCTTTCACATGATCAGGCAAGTTTTGTTCTCTAAGCCAAGCATGTCTGCGAATGACTGATCCTGTAGCAGCTGCTCTACTTGAAGCCTCTAAGGCATCATAACCACATTGTAAAGTGTGTTTACCCACTTGCTCTGCACTATGCATCATATCCTGTAACTCCTTTAAATCTGGTTGTTCAGGTTGAGACATTTTATTCCTCAATTGTGATAACAGAAACTGTTGATATTTAAGCATATGAAACTGACAATTTAAGGCCCTCATGGCTAGGGTGGCCAAGGTATATACCTTTTTCCCCCACCTTTCTAAAGATCTTGACTCCCTTTCTGCAGGAAGTGGATTCTTGGCAGTGGAGGCCTTCAATCCCTTGGGGCCTTGTGAAATGGTTTCTGGGTCAGCATTATGGCTTTTGTAGAGAAATTGATGAGAGTTGGGTACTCTGTAATACAGCATTATGGCTTTTGTAGAGAAATTGATGAGAGTTGGGTACTCAGTAATACCTATCAGGCTTGACTGGTGCAGGAGGCAGAGAATCCGGGTTAAGGCAAGCCTCCGAATAAACATCATCAAGTATGTCCAAAACAGGGGGTATCGCCAGAGGTCTGTGTTGAGGTAACAAAAGAAATTCCCTAAGTCTTTTCTTGGAATCTGAAAAGTCTTGGCCTTCCCAATGGAAGTGTTCCCTCAAGGTGTGTAAGGTTTCCCCAAAGGAAAAATCCTCAGGAGGGGATACAGAAGGGATGGACTGCTCTGCATCCGAATCCTCAAAAGGGGAGTAAGAGTGTTCCTCTGCATCAGAATGTTCTGATAAAATGGATCCCTGATCAGAAGAGGGAGAGTCTTCCTCTACTCTGGGTCTCTTGTCTGGAGGGGGTTGAGAACCTCTGATAAGAGTAATTAAATCCTCAGCCATTTTAAGCATCTGTTTCTTAGGCATGGGACCTGGAGATGGGCCCTGTGCAACAGGCCTCTTGGGATGCCTGGCTGCTTTGGATTTAGTAAAGGCCTTAATAGAAAAAGAAGATGAGGGTCTAAAGACACCATGGGTGGAGGTAGACCTGTCCACATTAGTAGGCTCAACATTGGCAAAGGCTTCGGTGGTTGTAGTCTGGGAAAGGGCCGAGGTCCCAGCGGTCTCGGGTACAGAGGACACTGCCAAAGGACTGTCGTCGGTAGTCAGGGACTGCAAAGGCGTCTCACTGAGAACCGGACCACGTGTAGCCTGTTTTGGCGTGGTGTCGGCGGGGACCGCGGGCCTCGCGTGTCGGTCCTTTTCCTTGCATTTTTTGGACAAAACGGTAGTCAGAGTGTCCGACGACATTTTATAATCAAAGGCTTTACCAAAATAGTGTTGGGCGAACTCCGCCCGACGCTTAATAGTGCGTTTATTGAAGGTAGCGCAAAAGCGGCAGCCCGAGACGTCGTGGTCTGGGCCTAAACAAGGTATGCAGAGGGAATGGAAATCCTTATGCGGTATTTGCTTCCCACAAGAAATACAATTATTAACTTTTTCTGACATCGGTCTGAGGCAAGAAAAGTTTCCCCAACGGGGTACTTAGCTTTAATGAAGACTTCTGTTTCCAAAATTTTCGTAATTCAGGAGCTGGCCGACCGGCACTTGCGAACTGCTTCTGCTTCGGGCACCGCGCGGCAAAAAAGACTGGAGAACATGGCGTCGGCTGTGTCTTATATACTCTGGCCTCACTGACGTCAGAAGAGAAAGCGACGACAACCGACGCCGGACCAAGACTTTGGAATTCGGCCGACCGAGGGACCGCCTGACGGCAGAAAACCCATATGTGATTACTGCAGCTGTATGCACGATGAACATCTGCAGAAACTTTTTCTTTTGGCTAGTCCTAGCAAAGAGGTGTGAGAAAAGAATGACTATATTTTGTACAGGAATGGTGCATTTAAAAAATGGTTATCATATAAAGTAAATATGGTAACATATACTATTATCATTTAGCAAATATTTCCAGGATACTTTTGATATCAGAGGTAGAACACTGCACAGGTGCACCAGCCCAAAGATAACAGATGATCTCAAGTAGTTACTATTTGGATGAATTACACACATCTTGCTAAAAGAGCAACAGTTTGTCATTTACAGCATTTATAGCATTTACTGTCTGTTTTTTTCCTTATCTCTGTAATAAAACAAAAAAATCTCTTGTTTTCCCACTTTACTGAACTAGAGTAGTCCAGTTTCAGAGTTGCTGATCCCTGGGCTTTGTTTTTAGTTCCTGTTACTGATCCATTGCCTTATTAGGAAGGAGGGAAGTTTCTTTGCTTACCAGTGGGAGTGGGAAGCACTGAGCGGCCTTTTTGTCCGATTTGGTAAAGTTTCAGCCAGAAACTAGTAGTCCATTGGTCGTTTTCTGCCAATTCCTAGCTCCCTTCAGCCCCCTGCTATAAAACACGCTAAACTGTACTGCTGATCTAACCAGCATATCCTATAACTGAAAAGTTCATCTCTACTTGATTCCCAAGTAGACTATTCTCTATCTGTAAAGCCTAGCACTTACTCCTACAGTACTTGCACCTTGATAAAGCACTCTTATTATAGATAGTACCCCACCAGCCCAAAACCCACTTCCCCCGGAGTCCTTTGAAAGTTCTTTATCTACTACTTCTAGTATGTCGAGGGATCAGTTGCTAGTGTCCTCTCCAGCTCAACTGGTGAACCTGGGAATATTGAGGCAATGTTACAATTGCCTCATGTACACAGACAATACTCTCCTTCTCCCACAAAACACAAATACATGCGAGAGATGCAACTATACGGCCAAACTGGAGGCTGAGCTCTTTCAACATAGGACTGGCAAGACCAGACAGGAGGAGAAGGCAACAACACACAATACATACCCAGTCACACATGGTACCATCACAACTTCAAATCATACACATACTCACACAAAGACATACTCGGAGGCTCTGATCAAAAATTTACCAAAACAGCAGAGGCCACCAAAGCAGACACCCAAACTACCACCACCTCATGACCCAACACATGCAACACATAGACCACACAGTCAGAGTGTCAAACAGTCACAGCCCTTAAGGCCAAACAAAATGCCAGACACACTTGTCATTGGTGATTCCATAGTCAGACACACTGGCGTCCGCTCACCAGACTGAGTAAGGAGAAGGTCACAGTAAGCTGCCTGTCGGGCGCTAGAATCCGCCACATAACGCAAGCACTCAGGTCTCTCAACAGCAGGTACAAGTACGACTCAGTCATTTTCCACGCTGGTGTCAACGACCTGAGACGTACCTCCTTGGACTACATGAAAAGGGACGTCGAGGAGCTCTCTGATTATGTAGCCCAGGCAGGTATGACCCTGACCTTGAGCAGTATCCTACCTTCACCTAGAATGATGCCACAATACAGTGATAAGATGATCAGCTTTAATAATTGGCTTAAATTCTGGTGTCATTCAAAGGGGATCCAATGTCTGTCTGCCTGGGATGACATGCTGGACAAGCCACGCTGCTTCGCAAGGGACGGCTTGCACCTGTCACCGCTGGGCTTCCGGATATTGGCAAAGGCTCTTGCCACCCCCATAGTGCCTTTTTTAGGCAAGGCTCAAATTCTAAACCTACCACCATAGAACACCAAAAAGGAAAAAAACTAAGGGTAATGCTGCTCAATGCCAGAAGTCTCAATCTCAAGATGCACGCACTCGAGGCCCTTCTCAATATGGAGAACATCGATGTCTGTGCTGTGACAGAAACCTGGTTCAAGGCTCCTGAGAGCACCCCAGCACTAACAGGTTTCACCTCATATCATGCTCCGCCCCAAAATCCGGACAACACCAAGAAAGGAGGGGGGGTGTCCATATTCATAAAGGACACCCACACCTCAAGGTTGGTGGCAACGCACGATGCATCGGAGACCATCCAGGTGCAATTAACCATAGGCAAGACTGCTCTGCAATTTGTAGCATGTTACAGGCCACCCTCTCAAACTCAGGAACCTCACATGGCCTTCCTGAAAACATTGGAGGGGATAAATGTATCTCCAAACACCATCATACTAGGTGACTTCAACTACCCTAATATAGACTGGGAACACTACTCAAGCCCGAACACTCTAACCCAAAGATTCCTGGAGTTCATAAACTCAAATGCCATGGAACAACTAGTCACCATCCCCACAAGAGTTGAAAACATACTTGATCTCATCATCACGACATGGGATCAAAATGTTCAACACCGGAAGTATACCCCTCACTGGTGAGATCAGATCATAAACTAATCTCGCTGGAGGTCCTCATCCCGCCCCCACCTGAAACAAAAAAGACCACAGTGAAAAACTTCTCAAGAGCCGATTTCACACTTCTAAAAACTAGTGTGGTCTCCTTTAAGGCCCCTGAGCCAGTGGTAAACATTACTCAAACCGCTGAATCACTTACAAATGCCTTCTACCAGCACATACAGGACTGCATGGATCAGGCAATCCCAAACAAAACTAAGACTCTCTGTACCAAAGGCAAGCGTCCAGTCTGGTGGACCCCAGCCATAAACAAGCTCTACAACAAAAGGAGGAAGCTACTACAAGATAGAGCAAAATCCTTGAAAGGTAAGACACCTTTGATCATTATAAGTAAAAACTAAGAGCTCTCATAAAATCATCCAAGGCAAATTTTGAGAGAAAAATCGCCAAGGACTCTAAAGACAATCATAAGGCCTTCTTTAGCTATGTTAGAAACCTAGGAGGAAACTCCCAGATATGCTCAGAATTAGTTCAAAATGATGTGAAAATTACTGAACCTACACACATTGCTAACATACTGGCTGACAGGTTCAGTGCAAACTTCTCCCCCCCCCAAAGGAGAGAGATCTATTCCAGAGGATTGTTGCCCCCCAACATCTCCAACGCCCAGGTGAGAACTGCCCTCACTAAGGCAAAAACACAGCATCCATGGGACGGATGGTGTCCCCGGCTGTGTGCTTCATGAACTCAACGAGGAATTAAACCCACAGTTAGGACAGCTGTTTAATCTTAGCCTCACCTCAGGATACGTACCCAAGGAGTGGCGCACGGCGACTGTGGTCCCACTTCATAAGGGCGGTGCCTCCACAGACCCTGGAAATTACCGCCCATTAGCTTGACAAGCCTTATCTGCAAAGCCATGGAGAGGATCATAATGGAACTCATAAATAAAGACATAGGGAACTTGCAGACTTTGGATCCAACCCAGTTTGGCTTTGTCAAAGGCAGATCCTGCCTCTTAAACTTGGTTGACTTTTTCGAGACAGTCACCAAGGCCATTGATGAGGAAAGGCAGTCCATACAGCCTACCTCGACCTGGCAAAGGCCTTGACACAATACCCCACTCAGGTATTATCGAAAAACTCATCAGCTTGAATGTAAACCCATACATCACAAGATGGGTTGCAAACTGGCTAAGCGACAGAACCCACAGGGTCAGAGTTGCTGGAGCCATGTCAGACTCAAAGCCTGTCACAAGTGGTGTCCCACAGGGCTCAGTCCTGGGTCCACTCTTGTTCGGCATCTACTTTTCTGAAGTACAAGCAAACACAGGAGGGTTATGGCTGACAAAGTTTGCAGATGACTGCAAACTGGGCCATAGTCGAAAACACATCTGACACAGATATCCTCCAGAAGGGCCTCACAGAAACGGATAACTAGTGCCAGAGCCATGGCCTGAAGTTAAACGCCAAAAAATGCATAGTCATACCCTTCGGGAAAAACAAGGTTACCCCTAGCTACCATATAGGTGACAATCCACTGAGCACAGAAAAAGTCATCAGGGATCTGGGGACCCAAGTTGACAGTAGTCTTCGCTTGACACTCATGTTGCTAAAGTAGTTAGGAAAACCTTCTATATCGCCCACCTGATCATGAAGGGATTCACATCTAGATCAAGGGAGGTCATCGTCCCCTGTACTCATCACTCATTAGACCTATGATTGAGTACAATGCCCGTTCGAATGTATCTGACCAGACACCTGATGCAGCTTGAAAGGCCCCAAAAGTTCCTCACCAAAAGGATAAAGGGTCTCAAAAATATGTCTTATGCTGCCCGACTGAAAGAACTCCAGCTTTATTCAGTCTCATACCGCTTGCTCAGAGGTGACCTGTGCCTGACATATAAGGCCATGTCAAACCCAGATTTGATGAATATGCTTCACCTCAGAGAATCTAGGTCCCTCAGAACCACAAGGGCGGAGACTTAAACCTTGACACGGTTATAAATAGAACGTGCTGGAGGGACAGATTCATCACCCAGAGACTCCCTATGCTGTGGAACAGAATCCCGGTACATGTGAGGCAGAGCACCTCGCTGGCCTTGTTCAAGAGGAATCTTGACCAATGGATGGGAGATCGCAGATATACCCCAGGGATTACTTCAGTGTCACTGCTTGACAGAGGCACAGAAAAATGATAGGCATAGTTTTTATTCAAACTAAAGGGGTGGCGAAAGCCACATAACTATGGGCTAGGCTTATAAATGCCCTTGGGCAGATAGCCTAGTATGAACCTATGAACCTATGAACCTATAGCAACACAAATATTTACAGGCAGTCAAAAAACTCATTCCACTGTCTGAATGCTTTCTACGCGTTGTAATATTTCTTGTTATCTTATGCCAAGCTGGACATACAAAATGAAAAAAAAAAAATAATGGCAGAGAGTGGTGTGGTGATTTCTGGAAGTCAAATAGTATAAGCTAGGTAGTGTGGAAAATTGCATTTCTCCCCAAACTAAGGCACCGGTGATCACAACGAACTCCCATCTGCAGATTAGATCTCACCAGTGAAATAGTCTTATCACATTTTAATAAAAAACTAGAATGATTCTCAACTACATATATCACATTACGGTTTCCCTACATTTGTTACTCTTTTCCAAATGTTCAATTCAGAAAAGCATAACAGAAACATTAAAAATAAATAAATAAATAAATAAATAAATAAAAAAGACTTTGCTGGTGGCAAACCCCATTACACGGGAGGTGTATGTGTATGTAGTAAGGTTTGGCCCTCTACACCCACTAACTTAGTAATTACCACTTTGGTATGCACCTGACCACACACATGCAGTAACTGGAATGTCCACAAACAAAAAAAATACAAGCAGTAAACACGCCCTATGCCTACTCTGTACCATACAGAATTCTGAGAAGTGATCTTTGCCTGGCATCCCTGGACATTGTTTTGATGAAATTCGTGCACATCTGCAAGACAAGCAGCATCAGAACTACTAGATTAAAATACCTAAATATTGCTTGCGACATAAATAGGACATATTGGAGAGACAGATATGCTTCTCGGAGAATTCCCATTCTCTGCAACAGGCTCCCCATTCATTTGAATTAGAGCTCCACCCTATCCCCCATTTAAGCACAATTTGGATATGGATGGATAATCAGAAATTCACCCCTGGTCTGGCTCCTATGTCTCTAATGGACACAGGCAGTCAGTAAATCACCACCTACATAAATCAAATTTGTGGGTCACATTTGGGTTGCATGGCTAGGCGTATAAGGGCTCTAGTGGTTGTTAGCCTAGAATACACCCGAGACCTATGACCCAAAAGTGCATCCCCATCTTGTATAACCCAACACTGTATTATAAAGTTAACAATATTTAAAATTTGATATACAGACCTTAACTGCACATCCCAATAAAGTGTAGGAATGTCGCAGATTATGCATTGGAATATCGCATAGTACAATATGTAATAATACTTAAAGAACAGTAGCAGGATAATAATGTAATCTCATCTGTTAAGAACTCTTTGCAACAGTACTTTAACAAGATTGCACTCACCATCCAGACTAATTTTCGAGCAGTTACAGGTCAACCCTGCTTGAGGGAAAGTTAAGCTCAAGCTATGGCTTCTACAGTCAGATGGCCCATACTTCACATAAAAGCAGAATTACCCTGCAATACCTTTGGTTCTTCTCCCTGCTTTAAACAGGTATTCATCTGACATGAGGGTTGATATCTGGCTTAATTTTTATAATTAAGTATGCAAATATTTTATGAGAAAACAGTTTACTAGATTTTACCACTGCAGAGTTTTACTGTGCAATGGCTTACTATATGAATTGTGGTAGACAGAGAGCCCCTTTAATACCTTTTGTCTTAGAGCTCAGAATAACAATAGTAACTGTGAACACAATTTAACAAAGCCAGTTTGAAACATGGGTAAATACAGTCTTGAAAATATTTAATTTAGAAGAAAAAAATTTCTAAACTAGAAAGAAATTACACCTATAATGAAGGTAGCAACAAGGGAAGAGTAAAGATCTTTAAATAAAAAAAGGGAGTCAATTTGGTGTGTAATCATCCTACTGTAAGGTTTTGCATTCAAGTAATCCAAACCGTCCTTCAGGTCAAGCAGGTCTCTGCCCCCCATATCAAGCAGTAGAAATTTCAGTTTTTTCTCTTGAGCACTGGGCACCCACAGACACTTGTCCTGCAACTAAAGAGACTAAATACTAATTAATCCAAACCGTCCTTCAGGTCAAGCAGGTCTCTGCCCCCATATCAAGCAGTAGAAATTTCAGTTTTTTCTCTTTAGCACTGGGCACCCACAGACACTTGTCCTGCAACTAAAGAGACTAAATACTAATTAATCCAAACCGTCCTTCAGGTCAAGCAGGTCTCTGCCCCCCATATCAAGCAGTAGAAATTTCAGTTTTTTCTCTTGAGCACTGGGCACCCACAGACACTTGTCCTGCAACTAAAGAGACTAAATACTAATTAATCCAAACCGTCCTTCAGGTCAAGCAGGTCTCTGCCCCCCATATCAAGCAGTAGAAATTTCAGTTTTTTCTCTTGAGCACTGGGCACCCACAGACACTTGTCCTGCAACTAAAGAGACTAAATACTAATGTAGGTGCTTAACTTCCAAGTGTCTAGACAGTAAAATACCTTACCTGCATTAACTTAAACAAATGTTAGTGAGTGTATTAGTACATTTCTGCTGTATAGTTCCTTAGTCAAACCTCTGTACTGATGAGTACATCACCAGGACTAAACAGTTGTATATTTGCTCTCCAGTTAGTGCCCCCCCAACTAAAGTCAAGTTTATTTTGAGAAATACTCAAATCTATAAAAGAGCATTTCATTTCCTCTCCTGTTTCATCTGTAACTAACCCCAGCTCTAATTCTACATCCTTTTAAGAATGTCAGAAAATTATACTCTGTGCCCATAACATAGTCTATAACTTAGTGCAAACATATTAAATTACAGTTAAAATTTCAGTTGAACATATTACAATTTAAGCTAACATTACATACTTACCAAAGCCTAAAGAAACACTTAGAGTCGGTGTTAGCCTGCTGCGCTCGGGCTTGCTCCGCTCCCCTCCCTGCCCCCTATTCTCACCCGCCCCCACTACTTCTACTTTTATTCTAACCCCTAATCACCTGACCAGTAGTCCAACCCCTAATTCCCTAACAACTAGCCCAACCCACTCATCCTACCTCCCCCACCCCCAATCCAATTACATCCCACACTGATCCCACTCCCAAAACACATTCCCAGGCAACACAACTCTACCCTCACACACAACCAACCAGGAATCCACCAGGAATCCTAGTTGTACTTCTCACTCAAAGTAGTATCATGTTACCCACACTCACATCCCTATCACTAGCTCTACTATCGCTAACCTTCCTAACTTCCTTACAAACAGATCTACCGCTGCACAACTGCTATCACACTACCCACACTAGCCCACCCTCTCAAACCCACTCAGACTTCTACATCTGCCCTACAATCAAATCTTACAGCTACATATTACTCACTAACAAAAATTACACCATCTCATCACACTAAGAAAAACTCTCATAGACCAAGCTCGCAAATAATTAATATTAAAAAACACATACTGACACTCCTACAAATTCTGCTAACCTCTGGTGACATTCACCCAAATCCAGGTCCCCTCTCAGCTAGACAAACATCTGACCTGCTAATCCTAAATCTCAACATAAGAAGTATTACCAATAAGCTAACAGACCTACATGCATTCATAGCCCACTACAACCCTGATATACTCGCCATTACAGAAACCTGGCTTACACCCAGTATCCAAGATGAAGTCTTTCTTCCCCCAGGGTATAATACACTTAGATCTGATAGAACAAACAGGAAAGGAGGAGGAGTAGCCATTCTCTTTAAAAACACCCTTAACCTCCAGCTCCTGCACACCACACCACCCACTTTTCAAACTGCTGAAGTCCTGTTTTCTGTCCTATCCATAAGAAACACCAAGAATATTAATATAATATGCTGCTATATACCTCCAGGCAACAACTCGCTCATAATAGAAGACATCCTACACTGGACAAAGGACAATCTACCTCAGGAAACGATCCTACTAGGAGACCTTAACACTGACGGGGCAACCTGTAACTCCAGCAGCCCCTCTACACATATCAATCCATATGGGTTCTCTCAACTAATTAAAGAACCAACTAGAATAGATGAGAAAAAGAGAGAATCCATACTGGACTGGACACTAACCAACTATCCCAAACAAAACTATACAGTAGGCTGCCTCCCAGATGACTTAAGTGATCATCTCCCCACCTTCCTACTCCAGAAACACTCCAATCACCCCAAACCAGTAGTCTACAAATTTGTAAGAGATGACCGTAACCTTACCCCACGATACCTAAATACTGTCCTAAGCCACTGCAACTGGGAACCACTACGGACACTCTGGTTAGACCAGGCAGTAGACTACTTCAATATAACCTACTCTAACATCCTTAATAGTCTAGCTCCCAGCAGAAAAATCAGAGTTAAAGCCAACTACGCACCCTGGCTAAATAGAGACACCAGAGCCTTACTAAAAGCTAGAGATAAAGCCTGGAAAATCTGGAAAACTGACAAAACCCCTAGCTCCAGACAATACTATCAACAGCTTAGAAATGAGGCCAAGGCTGAATCCAAAATAAACAAACAAAACTATTTTCTTAGCGCCCAAAGGAAATATTCAAATAGTCCACAAAAATTCTGGCATGCCATTAACTCCCTACTAAAGCCAGGCAAAACCACAACCCCAGCACCCATCTCTACTAACAATACCCTAGACATAGCTTCTCAATTTAATACCCATTTTACTAAATCCATCTTAGCCCTGTCCAGTCAAATAACCAAAAACAGTCTACCTCAGTCACAACCTAACCTATTCCACACCACCGCCTCTTTCAGCCTATCACCAGTGCCCACCTCAACTATCAAAAAACTCCTCCTAAAACTAAAGCCAACCACACTAGCAGCTGATAACATACCTGCTACATACCTAAAAATGGCTAGTGACTCCTTATCATATCCTGTCTCCATCCTTATCAACCGCTCCATACTAGAATCCTACATACCCAAACTCTGGAAAGTATCTCGCATCATTCCTCTCCATAAAGGAGGTAATTCTTATGAATTCTCCAACTACCGACCTATTGCCATCCTTTGCCCCTTATCCAAAATTCTTGAGAAATGCATCCACTTGCAAGTAATGACATTTCTTAACACACACAATCTACTATCTACCACACAACACGGTTTCCATCCACATCACAGCACTACCACAGCCCTTTTATCTTTCACTAATTATATAAACCTTCACAGGAATGATAACAAATATGTATCAGCCATTTTCCTAGACCTCTCAAAAGCATTTGATATGGTCTCCCACTCCATTCTACTAGACTCACTAACATCATTATCCTTCACCTCCTCTACTATAGCCTGGTTCAGAAGCTACTTGTCTGACAGGCAACAATCAGTCCAGTGGAAAGGAACTCTGTCTACACAATTTCCAGCCACCACAGGTGTCCCACAGGGCTCTATACTGGGCCCGCTGTTGTTCTCTATTTTCACAAATAACCTCAAATGCTCTACACAACATGCCACACTCATACAATATGCAGATGATTCAACTCTGATCTGCTCCGCCTCATCTCCCACCACCCTACTTACACTCACTCAAGATACCTTTATCTCAGTAGAAAAATGGATATCTGGGATCCAACTAATTCTAAATCCCAAAAAGACAAAACTGCTACTATTTACCCCTAATAGATAAAAAACCCTCTCCTTTACCATAACCTCTAATGACGGCACCACCATCTCCCCTTCTAACCACACCAAACTTCTGGGCATTGAAATAGACAATAATCTCCACTTTGATGTTCACATCTCACATACCATAAAACTAGTACGCAAAAAACTAGGCTCCCTATACAGACATAAGTCCTTTCTCTCACAAAAAGCAAGAGTCACTCTTGCACAAAGCCACCTCCTCTCAACTCTATTATACGCAGCACCAATCTTTACCCAAATCAGACAATGTGACCTAGACAAACTAGAATCATGCTACAATAAAATAGCCAAGTTTGCTACTAACTCAACCTATAGAACCCATCACTGTGCTGCACTAAAAGAACTAAAATGGCTTGAGCTACCTCAGCTACTTAACTATCACCAGCTGGGCACAGCCTACAATATTCTCAAATATCCTGAAAAAACCCCTCATTTTCCAACCTACTTACTATCTATACTACAAACCGATACCTAAGATCCAGTGAAAAATCTCTCTTCTCCATCACCAAGACTAACAATAATGCAGGGAAAGCGTTCTACTCCCACACCGTTGCCAGAAATTGGAACTCTCTTCCCCTATCTGTGTCCACTGCCCCCTCCACATCCATATTCAAAAACTCCCTCAAATCGCACCTTCTTAGTACATGGTTATGCCCTTGTATCACATAACCCTACCCATACTACTATTAACTCCCCAAATTCCTCTCTGATCACATGCTGGAGCTCTGATCCCCTGTAGGCTTGGTCATCTGAAAGGGTACTTTTAACTGTAGAATCTTACTTGATATATTTTCTTTTCTTACTAAAGTATGACTGACATTGTCTTTTTACCCATGTTCTATATCTTTTACCTGGAGTGTTTTTTTATTAATTCTTGTTATATTACTATGCTCAGCATACATGATGTAACCTGTTTTGTGTATTATGCTGGATGTACTGTATTTGTATAACTTGATGTTGGAGCTTTTCTCCCCGGGCCTCTGCTGAAAATGGACCTGGTCCAGTCGGAATTTCCCGGTTAACAAATGTAAAATAAAATAAATAAATAATTTCTTGAAATATGCCAAGCAAGGCTAACTATGATAAACATATAACTAAATACAAAACCACTGAAGAGAAATGTTTAAAAAAATGCAAGTCTCTATCTCATGTCAATACAAAAGCTATGGCTCCCACTACAAGGAAATTGCAACCAGTCAGAAAATGTGAAAAGGAAACAAGTTTATCAGCAAGGAGACTAAATTCAAGCCCCCTCTTTATTGAAGGAGGTCCTTGATGCGTCTGTGACCATAGCAGAATATCGCTTTTAAGGTGGTACCACAGTTTGGGAACCTAAAGAGTTCACTAGCAAGGGGAGAAAAGCTGTATTTCATGGCTTTCCATAAAGATCCTTGAGGGGTATTATAATGTGATAATACACTGCTCTTCATTGCCCTCTTCAAAAAAATTTCTAGCTAATGAGCACTGGATGTAGAGATCCTGTCCTAAGTGTCAGACCGCCACCATCACCACTTTTTGGAAGAGTATTTTTGTGCAAAGGTACAGATGGTGCTGTTTTCTGTCCAGCAGTGACATGTCCTACACTAAAAGTTCCCTCCAATCAGACATGTCTATGCTTACTAGCATATCCTCCGTGACAAAAAATGCTCTCCAGTACTTTTATCAAGCAACGAGTGTTATTATAAGCAAACCAAGTGACCCTCATACCTGGGAAATGGATAAATGATGTAGATAACCATCAGCCTATCTGCTGGTATTCCTTGGAATGATATATTCTAGGGAAACTATAAACCTTATGAGACATTTTTGCAGTTTGGAGCATGGGAACTTGTAGTCTTGTCTTCCCCTAAAGAGACATAATTAAAAAAATATGAAAATACCCATCATGGTATAACCATTTTAGGTCCTTATCAAAACAGTCAAAGGCCTCAAAGCTCAAGGCTCTATCCTCAAAAAAGGAAGATAGAGAGGTCATACAAGGTCCCATGGAAAGGCAAAATGCTTTCCAAAAACACATAATGAACAACTACAACCTACTAAGAGTACTGAAAAGTACAACCATGTAAGAATTACTATAAACAGAATATGTTTAAATAAATCACTGTTGCAGCAATACTGGCTACCCCGACTTCTGCCACATCTGGTCTTACTTCCAGACCCTAACAGCCTACTCCTCAGGCCAAATGTACTCCATCTCTCAGGGGTGTCTGCAACTTCACTGGATAAAGCTAGCATCTGCTTGCCCTACCTTTGTTTCGTTCTTAACCAGAATACCAACAAGATAGCCATGCTTCTTCCTCCTGGGTATAGTCCTAAGGGAAAATGGTCAATACCCTATCCAAGTTATAAAAAAAAACCTCCCAGGACAGCTTCTGGGTCAGTGATGCACAGAAGCTGGGTTTCCCAATTCCATCTGGACCTGAGATACTGAGTGACCCTGGGGGGGGGGGGGGGGGGTTACTGCATAAGGTACTGCAGCCTAGCCTTTGGACACCAAGGGAAAGAAAGATAGGAACATGGGAAGATAACTTGCACTACAAAATTGATCAATCCTAATAGCTACTTTTATGATAATTTCTTCTGCAGTTTTACTATGTTGTTTTTATGAATCATTGTTTCAATACTACTGACTAATGGGATGATTCCACAGCTCACAAGGACTGGCAGGTGGTAAGAATGAATGAGGTAGGTGACAGTAAACCTTGCAGAATAGCAGCAGCAAACTTGGATCTCACCCTAAAAACAATGTCATAGGAAGTTACTAGGCTATTGGCCCTGATGCCCTTACAAGGCTAGCCAAGAATTTAGCCCATGTTCCAACAAGTCAGTACCTGATGCCACTGTCCAAAAAGATGTGGATACTTCCAGATTATCAACACCATCACCCCTGCTAACTCTCCTTATCCACTGAGCCACACAAGCTGCCAGGACAAGATCAAGATGTCTAGCCTGTAGCATTTAGAAAATGCATGGACAGAAGACCTGGTGCCTGCCTCCCAACTAAACTGTGTAGTCACACCCCTAGGGAAGCCACAGTAGTTTCTTTCCATTTGGTATTGTGGGGTTTCATGTTCCCATCTCTTTTGTCCCCATGATGAGAATAGCAAAAACTGATACAATGTGCTACCAGCTTCGGAATTGACTTTTTAGACACTGGTTTCCCACTAGCTCCCCCCCCCCCCCCCCCAACACCATTACTGAATTATCACTTGTGACATAGGCACGTTTACCTTTATATAAAAGTAATCAAACTGTATTAACAAGTTAAAATTAACAAACATTATGCTTCACATATATTGCTATACATCATATAACCTAAGCAACATTACATAATTGTTTCAATTCCTGCACTTTTTTTTAAAACAAGAAACATCTTTATTAAACCATCACTTATGACATAAGCACTCAACAATTTGAAAAAAAATCTCTTTAGCATGCTAGAGTCCACATGGTTTTGTTATTAGTGTATTTCATTGCTAGATGGTTAAAGATTGAATATTTTAACCCTGTTGAATATATCTAACAGACCAAGCAGTTAAAAGAATATGTGCTTAATGTGACAGGTCTTCAAAGTTAACTTGAAACTAGGACAAAAAAAATGCTAAATCATGCAGGATTTGCTGCAATGGAAAATGGTCTACTCGGTTTCTACAAGTACTGACAAGAATACATTTCCAGTTTTAACTATGGAGGACTGAGTCAAATTTAGTCAAAAACACCAAAGAGCATTATACATTATGAGTGCAGTAATGCATTTAATAACCATTCCGAATTCATATGCAACAGTCCTTACCTCTTCAGTCAGTTTCTCCAAAAATGGGATTAATTTGAGCAGTTCTTTGTCTTTTCTATCACACAGCCAGCCTGGGATCACAATTCCATTATTAATCTAGACAAAACACAAGGAACACTTGTTTACAGCACAAGAATTTTAAAACCCAAGAATTATTACTGTAAAGTACTCACTACATAGATATCCTGAACAGCTGTCATACCCAAGGATGTAGCCACTATTGTAAATAGCAACTTGTCCAGATGAGTCAGGTTGCAAATGAATAGAGACATGGTTTGCTAATCCGTGTAAAGTGCATGTGGAAAAACAGAATCAAAGTTGACACAGTGGAAGGAGAAAAGCACAAATGAAAAGGAGTAATGAATGACAGGAGAAACACAGCAGTAAGACACTTAACTGATGACAGCAGATTAACTTTATGCAATTCTGAAATTGTGTCATAGTGGGAATCTGGTTAATGTTGTGTACCTGGACTTCAGAGGCCTTTAGCTCTGTCCCACTTGAAATATATGAAAGGGTTGGAGAAAACAGATATGGGAGAAATGGTTAGAGACCACAGTGCACAGTGGAGAACTGGAAGGGGCTCTGTTTAAGGAAAGGGCAAGGATTACAACTGAATCACAGATGTCAATCCAGGGAAAAGTGATTAAAGTATTCCTATATGACATACTGATGGGCTCAGACAACAGGCTTGAGCTCTGCTGTGGACATGAAAAGGGGTAACAGTGAATGATGACATAGCCATCTAACAAAGGACTCAATAAAGCTATTGGCATAGGCAGACAACTGACCGCTAGGATTCATTAGGAACAACTGAAAACCGTGCGATATGCATAGCAACAATCCAAGTAAGGATTAGTTCATAGGAAAGTGTTCTACAACTAAAATCCTAATTGACAGAAGGTGCAGTTGTGCAAAATCTTACCAAAACGGTTGATGTCCTCCTCTTCCTGTTGTAGTATTCTTCAGTGAAGGGATCACCTGCCAAGGATAGCCCAACATACAGCCAAGTATATACTAAAGCCTTTAGATCTTACAGGTGCCTTATGTCATATCTATGCTCCCTACATAGGGCATAAAGTTGACGTACAGGAAAAAATACTCAGAAATGAATTGCCCCAGGAGGAACAAAACACTCCCAAGGACAATGAAGAACACGTACAGCCAGAAGAAAAAAGTTTAGAAGTGAAAAGAATCAAAGGCCCATCAGCCAGGCATAACAGAGGAAGGAAGGAAGGAGGGAGGGAGGGAGAGAGTGAATACTGCAACAGTAAAGAGAAGGACATCTACTGTTATGGTAAGATGTTACACAACTATAATATGTCCTTCCACATTACTCGAGTACAGCTGAAAGAAAGACTGGAAGGAGCAGAATAACCCTGGCAAAACTTGCCATGGAAAAATAACATCCAATATGTAATGTTTAGTAAAGGTATGAACAGAGGACCAAGTAGAAGCCTCAAGGATGGAATTGATGTCCAAACCCTTGAAAAAAAGCACCAGAAGAGGTAACCGCCCTAGCAGAATGCGCCTTTACAGATGAAGACAGACATCTGCGAAAGGAAATGACCTCATAGATCAAGTTGGTTTCCTTGGAAACAGCTAAACCCAAAGTCCCGAAATGAAAAGAAAAAAGTTGCTCCGATTTTCCATCATCCTTCTACGTGGCACACCTCATCATAAAAGGGTTCTCATCCAGGAAAAAAAGAGGTAATTGTTCCCCTCTACTTGACACTCATTAGACCCATCACAAGACATCTGCAGCAGCTGGAAAGGCCACAGAAGTACCTCCACAAAGAGGATTACTGGCCTCAAACAGATGTCCTACACTGACCATCTCAAAAAACTCCAGCTTTACTCCGTAGCATATCGCCTACTCCGAGGTGATCTCTGCCTAACATATAAAGCTATGTCAAACCCAGAGCTGTTGGACATGCTACACCTAAAGAAATCCCAATTCCTCTGAGCTACACCACGGTCTAGGGACCTAAACCTTGTCACCACAATAAACAGGACATGCTGGAGGGATACATTCCTGCCCTAGAGACTTCCCATACTCTGGAACAGGCTACCCATCTATGTCAAGCAAAGTTCTTCATTAGCACTCTTCAAGAAAAATCTTGATGAGTGAATGGGAAATAGGAAATACACCCCGGGGATCCCTTCTGTGTCTCTGCTCGACAGTGGCACAGGAAAATAACTTTCTTGGGTGGCGTAAGCCAGGGGAACCTTGTTGGCTAGGCTTGGGTAGGCCCTTGGGCCGATAACCTAGTACCTACCTATGAACCTTTGTTTTATCCAAATATCTGAGCTGTTTATGCAGGTCCAGGGTGTGGAGAATACTCAATGGAAGATTGTGAATAAAAAAGGAATTACGTTAAATAGACTGATTAAGGGACAACTCATTAACCACCTTAGGCATAAAAAAAGGATGAGCAGGAACAGACACCCTGTCTCTGTGGAAAATTAAAAAAGGTGGAATGGCCATAAGAGCCTGCAGATCACTCTCTTGGCAAAACTAACAGTCAACAGTAAAACAGTCTTCCAAGCACAAAACTGTAAGGAAGCTGAAGTTGCAGGTTCAAAAGTAGCAAGAGTAATTTTTTCAAGAACAAACTGAGGTCGCATGAAGGATTAATAGGCTTTCTTGGGGGTCTGATACGAAGGATGCCTTTAAGAAATTACTTGACCTCATACTTAAGAGGCCAAAGGAGGTTTAAGGGCAGACAAGCAGAGACAGCTGACAGGTGAGCTTTAACTGAAGAATATGCCAAGCCAGCATGGAACAAATCACACTAATAAGAGAGAACCAAAGGAACTACTATTGAGATGGGATTCTGATTGCGAGGGAGGCACCAAACAGAAAATCATTTCCATTTAGACATGTATGATTTTCTGGTAGTGATTTCCTGGCCTTCTGCAGAACATGAAGAACACCATCAGAAAAGAGAACCCTGGAAAGGATCAAAATCTCATCACACACAGTGTCATTTGAAGAGTAGACAGGTGAGGAAGGATAAGAGATTCCTTGATTGTGTGAGAAGATCCACCTAGTGAGGTAACCTGTGGTGACTGCCACAGGACAAATGAAAAAGAAGGGGGAACCAGTGTTGTCTGGGCCAAAAGGGAGTCACAAGCAAGATTTTGGGAGGGTTGTGCTTGATCTTGTGCAGAACTGTTGGCAGCAGAGCAAGGGGAGGAAAAGCATACAGAAGCATTCTCTTCCAGCGAACAGGCAGGGCATCCACTTTCCAAGTCAGAGGATTTGCTACTCTCAACAGAATAAAGGAAGTTGCATGTTCAGTGGGGAGGCAAAAAGATCTACCTGAGGAATACACCACCGATGGACTATATCCAGAAATACATCTCTGTGAAGCATTCATTCTTGAGCTTGTGTTCTGGACCTGCTCAGTGCCTCGGCCACTAGATTGTGCTCTGAAGGATTTAAACTGCCTGAAGAGTCACCTGATAACAGATCCTAGGGCCTGAAGAGCTAGCCTGCAAAGAAGATAAGACTTCATACCCCAACCCCTGCTTGTTGAGATACCACATCATGGTGGTATTGTCTGTGAAGATTTTCAGAGGGCCAGGGAGAATAAGGGAATGAACGGCCAGTAAAGTCAGAAGCAAAGCCCTCATCTCTTTTACAGTGATATTGTCTTACCTCTGACGAAGAGGACAGTGGTCTTACCTGTGATGAAGAGGCCAGAGACCTTGAACTTTCAGAGGGTCATAAGAAGAACCCCACCCCAGGTCTGACAAGTTTGTGAACAGTTCTTGGGAAGGAATTGGAGCATTAAAGAACAGTCCTGGATTTAGAGAAATTTGCCGAATCCACCACTGGAGCTCGAGTTTGAGACAAGGAAGCAAAGGAGCAGGAAACTCCAGGGGGTGGCAATGTTGAAGTCACACTGATTTGAGGTACCAGCGAAGCTTCCTCATTTGGAGCCTGGCAAGAAGAAACATGGGAATCATGGAGGCCAAAAACCCCCGAATACTGAGAAATTCCCTGGCCATGAAACAGGACAAAGGAAGAAGAGACTGGAAGTATGTTGTCAGACAAAACCCTGGTAGTAGGAAGACAAGCCAACATAGGAATGGCCCAAATCTTGCAACCAAGAAATATACGATCCTAGGAGGGCATAAAGCACAAACATCTTGAGGTTGATGGTGAACCCCAGACTTTCTAAAAGACAAGTGGTCAAGTGAAGACCTTTGAGCCTGAATAAGCAGATCATCAAGATAAGCAAATATCTGAATCCCTTGAAGCCAACAAAAGGCAATGACAGAAGCAATGCACTGGGCGAATACCCTTGTGGCAGGAGAAAGGCCAAAGGGCAAAGCAGAGAACTGAAAATGAGAGGAAGAAAGAGAGAAACACAAAAATTTCATGAACGGAGAGTGAATAGGGGATGTGAAGATAGGTGTCCATGAGGTCTAGACAGTCCAAGAAGACCTGGGGGAGAAGACGAGGAAACAAAACCTGAAGAGACAACATCCTGAAAGAAAGGACCTTGAGAAAAGTGTGGAGGAGAGAGATGTCCATAATTGATCTCCAAGTCCCCTCGTTTAGATGGACTAAAAACATTCTGGAGTAAAAACCTGTCTGCACTTGGGTGGATGGAACAGACTGAACAGTGTCTTGACCTAAAAGAGATTGCAAAACCTCTGGGAAAAGACAAGAGTTGGTCTGGAGGAGACTGCAGAATGTCTGAAAAAAGAGGGAACAGATTTCTATGTCATGTAATATTCCTGACAAATGAGAAAGAGCACACAAGAGTCTGAGGTGATCTATTGCCAGTTTGGAAGAGAGAGACGGGCAGAGAGATAAGGGGACCTGACTGGGGGGAAGAGGAGGCAAAATGCCAAACAGAAACAGTCTTGTCCTAAAAGGAAGGCTTCTGAGATGTAGGAGGTTAAGTTGACTTAGCAGGAAGAATACACCTAGACCACTTCTTACCTTTGGAAGGATGATGAGTCTGCCTATGAATAAGGGCAGATTTAGAAAAGTAATTCCTCGGAAAATTGGTTTAGGGGAGACAAAAGTATGTTCGAGTTCCTGCATGGCTTTAACCTTATCCTGGAGGGGCTTGAGCAGGTCGAAAGCAGCTGTCCCAAAAAGATTTTTATTATGCAGAACAGCATACAAAAGTTGGCTTTATTACCATCAGACGAGGCTTGAAGATGAAGCCAGGAACATCTCAGAGTCAAAAGCAGAAGCTCTGGAAAAGGCATCAGCAACATCCTAACTGCAATTTATGGACAGACAAGCGACCTGGGAGGTGGACCACAGCAGGGAAAGAGCTGAAGCTTTCCCTTCTGAATCAGGCAGATCAGACACAACTTTAGTTACCAGAGAAAGGAGAACCAAGGCATACCTGGTCATGTGGGGTTTGGTAATTAATAGCCTGAAATGACAAGATGGCAGCAGTATATACTTTATCCAACCTTTCCACAGCCCTACTATCCTTATCCAAAGGAGGGAGCTTAGAAAAAGTAAATTTTAGAAGGCTCATCAGTTGACAGACAAACCACAGAGGAAGGGTCAGCAAAAAGACATTTATACAATAATTTGCAGTCCTCAGGCACCTTATAGAACCTGTCAGATTTGTTAGGGTGGGGGGCTGAGAGTCAGGAATTACAGAGTCAGCAGAAAAGATGTCCAAAAGTGCTGCCAACACAAGACAAACTGCAGATGGCTTAAGAGACCCCATTTGTAGATCACAGTCTCTCTTTAGGATTTCAGAGACCTAGAAACAATCCCACTTACAGTATACTCCATCATATGAGTGATAGTATCCCCAGTGGATAATTCTTCCAAAGGGAATCTGGGCTCAAAGAATCCTCTTCCTCTGAACCACAGTCTAGAGGAGAAGGAAACAGTGCATTTTCTCCTCGTATCTAATTTGCAAATTGTTGACACATTATGTTTAAGTAAAATTATTATGAATCCTGTGAGTTCCCTCCTATGGACTGCATTTTGTATATACGTGTAAATTTGCATGCCTCTCAACTGTATGTGCGTCTCTGGAGCTTTTCTCCCCGGGCCTCCGCTGAAAATGGACATATATCCAGTCAGACTATCCTAGTCAACAAATGTAAAATAAAGACGTATGCAAGGGATTCATTTCTAGAATCTAGGTCCTCCTCTGAGGAATCCAGTTCCCATGTCCTCTTAACAGCTGTGGAGGACCAGGGAGGAACAGGGACTGACACCCCTTGAGAAGGCTTCAAGGCCATAAAGGCAATAAACAAGCCTTGGGTAAAATCCTGCCACTCATGTTGGGGATCTTTAGCAATAGGATTAACCTGCTTTGTCTTTTGCTTTTTCTTAAGTGGGAAATCCACCCTAACAACCCTCAGCGGCTCAGTCCTCTGTCAGGATTTAGTGATAGTAGTAGTAGGAATCTCTTCCCGGATAAAGATTTGAGGAATCCCCCCTGGTCCCTCGGAAATAATTAAAGTGGTTCCCCCTCAATGTCTGGAGCAGACATTTGAAAAGCCTCAGAGGACATGGGAGAATGTGGATCCATGGCGGCCTCTGACAGGCTTGAGGCAGAGGAGTCCAATGCAAATACCAGATGTTCTTCAAGGCTTTCACTAGCTTCTAGAGAGATGTCTGGTGAAGGCTGGATTGGAATCCAATCAGGCCTAGACTTTCTGGCCTTCTTCTTGGAAGAGGTTTGTTTCTAGGGATGGTAGGATTCCACCACAGCACCCCGTGCCAATAACTTCAGATGTTGGTTCTCAGGGTATAAGGGGACTCCAAAGAATAGCACTAAATGTCTGGCGTGAACAAACAATATCCAGCAACAAAGAACTACAGTCAGCCAGACAACCATACTGAGAATCATAAAACTGTGCTTTATTCCAAATGAACTACAAGTGGGCTAAAGTAATGTAAAATTGACATAAAAACAATAAATGTAAAAATGGATAAGCACTTTCAGGTAAAACCCATCATCAGCTCATATAGTGCTTTTTTTAGGCAAGGTTCAAAGGACAAAACCACCACCGTAACAGATACAAGCATGCAAATTCTGAAGGTAATGCTACTCAATGCTAGAAGTCTAAACCTCAAAATGCACTCTCTCAAGACACTCCTAAAAATGAAGAAAGTACAGTTTTGTACCTACCATAAATGTAGATGTCCTTCATGGATAGCATCTGCAGTCATAACAAGTGGGTTGTCCTGTCGTCAGGCAGCCCTGCAGTCGGCCGGATTCCAAAGTCCGGGTCCGGCTTCGGCTGATGTCGCACTCCATCCGACGTCATCTCTGTTGGTCTTCGGGTATAAAAGCATCAGCCGATGCCATTTTCCTCAGTCTTTCTTGCCGTGTGGCGCCCGAAGCAGAAGCTGTTCGCAAGTGCCGGTCGGTCGGATCCAGAGACTACTTCTACCGAATACTACTTCGAAGACTTCTAAAGCTAAGTACCCCGTTGGGGACTCTTTCTTGCCTCAGCCGATGTCAGAAAAAGTTAACAATTGTTTAACCTGTGGGAAACAAATACCTCATAAAGATTTCCACTCTTACTGTCTGCCTTGTTTAGGCCCAGCCCACGACGTAGCAGCCTGTTCGGCCTGTGCCTCTTTCAACCGACGAACGCTTAGGCGTCGGTCGGAGTTTGCAGAACAGTTTTTCGGTTCTGATTTTGCGTACATTATGCCGTCGGATCCTCCGACTACCCCAAAACGCAAAGATAAAGACCGACACTCGCGGTCCGCGGTTTCGGCCGAAACCACGGTAAAGCAAACATGAGTGTCTCGGTTTCGGCGAAACCGAGAAAACTGCTCAAAGTACAGATGAACCTATTCTTACAACTGAGGCCCCTGCTACAACTCTTGAATCGACCTCAGAAATTTTACCCACTACGGTGGTTGACTTATCAGACACCATCCCCTTGGATGTCTCTACCCCAGCACGTGGTGCTGCTAGGCCTCCAGCTGCCATGTCCATTAAGGCCTTCGCCAGGGCTAAAGCAGCCAAGACTACTAAAACAGTGCCTGTTAAACCCCCACATCCAGGCCCTCTTCTAGTTCTCAAATGCTTTTTGGCAGAAGATTTAATTTCTTTAATTAGAGGATCTCAATCTCACCCAGACAGGGCCTCTCAGCCCCAGAGAAGAGACCTAGGGCAGAGCCCCTGAGCCAGTGTCTTCTGATGATTCTGCTGATGAATCAGACATAACTGACCAGCCTGAGGCTCCCTTCTCCAATTTTGAAGATTCTGATGCTGAAGAATCCATTCCAGCTGCTTCCCCACCAGAAGAATTCTCCTTTGGGGAAACCTTGCATGCCATGCGAGAACAGTTCCAATGGCAGCAACAGAATTTTTCAGACTCCAGAAAAGACTTAGGACCTTTCTGCACCTCCCACAGCACAGGCCCTTAGCTATACCTCCTGTTCTCTCTGTGGTGGATGATGCTTTCAATGATGTTTGCTCCGCTCCAGATTCTTTACCCCAGCCCCTGCCAAACCAGACAGATTTTACAGGGTACCAGATACTCATCACCACCTTTACAAGGCCCCACTTGCAGACCCAGAAACTATATCCCAGGGTCCCGAGGCAGTAGCCGACCACAGCTAAAAACCCTATTCCTTCTGAAAGGGAAGCAAGGTCACTAGACAGATGGGGTAAAAAGGTCTACACTTCAGCTACTCTTTCAGCTAGAGCTTTAAACTGTCAGTTTCACATGATACAATACCAAGAGTTTATGCTTGATCAGTTAACTAAAAACTAACCACTGATGAATCTCTTGATAAGAAATATGTATTAGAGATGGTAAATAACATACAACAGGTTAGCAACCATTCCTTAAAATGTGGCTATGATGCACTGGAGGCTTCATTTAGATCAGCCATGACAGGCACAGTGATAAGAAGGCATGCATGGCTAAAGGAACAAGCTTTACCGGATCATGTTAAAGCTAAGTTGCTAGATGCTCCTATGGACAAGACAAGTTTGTTTGGTACACCTGCCCAGCAGGTTATGAAGAAAATGGAAGAAAAGGCAAAATCTGTTCAAACTGTTAAAGATTTCTTACAGGTTCAACCCCCAAGGTTTAGCAGGAACTGGCCTGTCAAAAATTGGTCCTTTCCTGACTCCACAAAATTTCAAAGGGGCAGGAATAGACGTTCCAGAGGCAGAAACCAATCCAGAGGAGGTGCCTACAGAGGACGACAGTGGCAAGGTAACAACAGAGGCACAGACACAGCCACTGCCACTACATCAGCACAACCACAGTGACTTAATCCTAAATCCGCCTACCAGGGAACAAATAGCAGCTCCTCTAGGCGGAAAGTTAACCTTATTTTCAAAGAACTGGCACTACATAACAAAAGACAAGTGGATTTTACAAACCATAGATCAAGGTTACCGGTTTCACTTCCACACTTTACCAGTCAAAAGAGGAATGCCAAATCTACCTCCAAATCAAAAACAGAGGCTCTACGCCAGATAATGGAGTTAGCAAACATGAGAGCTGTGGAAAGAGTGCCAACAGCAGAACAAGGAAAGGGGTTCTACTCCAGACTATTCCTAGTTCCAAGAAAGGAAAAAGTTGGAGACCAATTCTCGACCTGTCCACCTTAAATACATACATCATTGTCCCAAAATTCAAAATGCTGACCCTACAGCAGCTTCTTCCCATGCTGGGCAAGGAGTCTTGGCTGGTAACTCTAGATCTCAAGGAGGCATACCTGCACGTCCCCATTCGACCAATCTGCAGAAGATACCTCAGATTTCTTGCAGGATCAGAGCACTATCAATTCTCAGCATTGCCCTTTGGCTTATCTACTGCCCAGAGTATTCACAAAATGCCTGGCATCAGTAATCGCCCATTGCAGACTACAGGAATTCAAATTTACCCATACCTGGACGACTGCCTGCTACAAGGGGACAACAAAAGCAAGCTGACAACAGATTTACAAAGGGTCATTTACTTGCTACAAGGACTGGGATACACAGTCAATTTACAAAAGTCAAGGCTGATACCATCCCAAACAAGGACATTCTTGGGCGCGGAATTGGACACAGTACAACAAATGGCATTCCTGACTACAGAAAAACAAAAAGAACTCCCTCTTTACTTCTTGGCACTAACAAAACTGAACAAGTTAACAGCAAGAAAAGTTCTGCAGACCTTGGGCTTCATGGCATCATGCATAATCTTGGTCCCATTTGCCAGACTACATATGAGGAAACTACAGTGGTACCTAAAGAATTTATGGTCCCAACACAGACACAGTCTAGAAACAGAAATCCCACTAATTCCATGCTTAAAACAGGAGTTCCTATGGTGGGCTCAGGCATGCCAGTCAAACCCAGGCCTACCCTTTCGCAGATGTCAACCAAGCCAGACCATCACAACAGACGCTTCAGACCTAGGATGGGGCCCACATGCTGGACAAATGCATGCAAGGATTGTGGACACAGGATCAACTTCACCTGCACATCAATCTAAAAGAAATGCTGGCAGTAAAACTGGCAATCCAAAAGTTCAAACCATTTCTCAAAGAGGGCCAGTTGATGATAAGGACAGACAACACCACAGTCATGTGGTACATCAACAAACAGGGAGGCACTCATTCATACCCCTATGCAGAATGACCTTGGAGCTGTGGACCCTGGCACTCAGCTACAACATTCAGTTACAGGCAATATTTGTACCGGGGAAAGACAATACTCTAGCAGACATATTGAGCAGAACCACTTCGGATGCTCACGAATGGAAGCTGCACCCGGACATCTTCAAGACCATCTCGAAGAAATGGGGAATGCCACAGATAGACCTATTCGCATCACCTCTCAATCACCCGCTCGCAAAATTCTGCACAAGGACATTCCACCCACTAGCATGGAAAGTGGACTCACTCTCCTTCAACTGGAAAGGCCTAACAGCATATGCATTCCCACCTCTTCCCTTGATACACAAGGTACTGCTAAAAATCAGGGAAGAACGTCCAAGGATAATCCTGATAGCTCCAAACTGGCCAAGACAACACTGGTACCCACTACTGAAGAGCATGTCTCGGAACAATATGTGGCCAATACCCCTGATGCCTTTGATGTTAACTCAGAACAACTACAGCATCATACATCCAAACCTAAAAACGCTGCAACTGACTGCATGGAACATCGCATAGCAGCAGCTAATCCAGAACTTTCCCAAAGAGTTAAAGACATTATTCTTGAAGCACGCAGACCTTCAACAAGAAGGAACTATGCTGGAAAATGGAAAAGGTTTGTCATTTGGAGTACGGAAAGAGGAAAAGATGTGTCAAACATAGATATGCCCAACATTCTGGAGTATCTGGCCGAACTTCTTCATTCAGGCCTGTCCTACTCCTCCATCAAGATACATGCATCAGCTATTTCAGCAGAATACAGCTTTGATCCACCTGTCTTTTCGCACCCTTTGCTCAGGCAGTTCCTCAGAGGAATCAAGAATGTAAAACCTCCAAGGAAACCACCATTACCAGCTTGGGATTTAAACTTTGTGCTAGAAAAGTTGACACTATCACCCTTTGAACCAGCAGCAACAGCAGACCTACAACACCTGTCATGGAAAACTGCTTTCCTACTGGCAATTACTTCAGCAAGGAGGGTTTCAGAACTACAGGCCTTAATGGCAGTGCAACCCTTCCTAATCTTCCACCAAGATAGAGTGTCCATGAGGACTAATCCTACATTTATGCCCAAGGTGGTATCCAGAGTGTCTTTAAACCAGGCAATCCACCTACCTACCTTCTTTCCCAACCCACAAAACAGAGGGCAAAGAATACTGCATACCTTGGATGTACATAGACAGCTACCCTACTACTTGGACAGAACAAAAATAGCAGAAAGACTGACCAACTTTTGTAGCCTATGCAACAGGAAGGGAAGGAAAAGCTATTTCCAAACAGACAAACTCCAAATGGATAGGAAATTGCATACGATACTGTTACTCCTTCC
Organism: Protopterus annectens; assembly: GCF_019279795.1. Taxonomy (NCBI): domain Eukaryota; kingdom Metazoa; phylum Chordata; order Ceratodontiformes; family Protopteridae; genus Protopterus; species Protopterus annectens. The sequence continues at coordinate 762,811,559 of NC_056725.1, read as the reverse complement.
ATGGAAAACCAATTCCACAGAACATAAGACCTCATTCTACAAGGGCAACAGCCACTACCACAGCCTTCTTATGAGGAGTGGCAACCAAAGACATTATTGAGGCGGCTACTTGGACCTCCGTGCATACATTTGCCAAGCATTATAATTTGCCTCTATATTCCAGATCCCGAGCAGGGTTTGCCACTGCTGTACTGCAAGGGATCCTAAACACACCATAATCTACTTTTATCCTCCTCCCTAGTTGGCTATGGTATTCTACCCACTTGTTATGACTGCAGATGCATCCATGAAGGACATAGTACAGTTTTGTACCTACCATAAATGTAGATGTCCGAACTGGATAGCATCTGCAGTCAGGATTACCCTCCCTCCTTCCCTCTGTGGTACTCCTAGGGTGTTTACCCTCCTAATAGCTAGCTGTTGGGGAGTCTTTAATGGTGTATTTGTTTGTATATATGTACATATATGCTTATTGTTGTGTTTACCTCTATCTATTTGGAAACATTGGCATCTATCCAAATTTTTAGCCTGCAAGAGGGCTACTGGCATCTGGGGCAAGAAACACTGAGGAAAATGGCGTCGGCTGATGCTTTTATACCCGAAGACCAACAGAGATGACGTCGGATGGAGTGCGACATCAGCCGAAGCCGGACCCGGACTTTGGAATCCGGCCGACTGCAGGGCTGCCTGACGACAGGACAACCCACTTGTTATGACTGCAGATGCTATCCAGTTCGGACATCTACATTTATGGTAGGTACAAAACTGTACTTTCTTCATTTTTAGGAGTGTCTTGAGAGAGTGCATTTTGAGGTTTAGACTTCTAGCATTGAGTAGCATTACCTTCAGAATTTGCATGCTTGTATCTGTTACGGTGGTGGTTTTGTCCTTTGAACCTTGCCTAAAAAAAGCACTATATGAGCTGATGATGGGTTTTACCTGAAAGTGCTTATCCATTTTTACATTTATTGTTTTTATGTCAATTTTACATTACTTTAGCCCACTTGTAGTTCATTTGGAATAAAGCACAGTTTTTATGATTCTCAGTATGGTTGTCTGGCTGACTGTAGTTCTTTGTTGCTGGATATTGTTTGTTCACGCCAGACATTTAGTGCTATTCTTTGGAGTCCCCTTATACCCTGAGAACCAACATCTGAAGTTATTGGCACGGGGTGCTGTGGTGGAATCCTACCATCCCTAGAAACAAACCTCTTCCAAGAAGAAGGCCAGAAAGTCTAGGCCTGATTGGATTCCAATCCAGCCTTCACCAGACATCTCTCTAGAAGCTAGTGAAAGCCTTGAAGAACATCTGGTATTTGCATTGGACTCCTCTGCCTCAAGCCTGTCAGAGGCCGCCATGGATCCACATTCTCCCATGTCCTCTGAGGCTTTTCAAATGTCTGCTCCAGACATTGAGGGGGAACCACTTTAATTATTTCCGAGGGACCAAGGGGGATTCCTCAAATCTTTGTCCGGGAAGAGATTCCTACTACTACTATCACTAAATCCTGACAGAGGACTGAGCCGCTGAGGGTTGTTAGGGTGGATTTCCCACTTAAGAAAAAGCAAAAGACAAAGCAGGTTAATCCTATTGCTAAAGATCCCCAACATGAGTGGCAGGATTTTACCCAAGGCTTGTTTATTGCCTTTATGGCCTTGAAGCCTTCTCAAGGGGTGTCAGTCCCTGTTCCTCCCTGGTCCTCCACAGCTGTTAAGAGGACATGGGAACTGGATTCCTCAGAGGAGGACCTAGATTCTAGAAATGAATCCCTTGCATACGTCTTTATTTTACATTTGTTGACTAGGATAGTCTGACTGGATATATGTCCATTTTCAGCGGAGGCCCGGGGAGAAAAGCTCCAGAGACGCACATACAGTTGAGAGGCATGCAAATTTACACGTATATACAAAATGCAGTCCATAGGAGGGAACTCACAGGATTCATAATAATTTTACTTAAACATAATGTGTCAACAATTTGCAAATTAGATACGAGGAGAAAATGCACTGTTTCCTTCTCCTCTAGACTGTGGTTCAGAGGAAGAGGATTCTTTGAGCCCAGATTCCCCTTTGGAAGAATTATCCACTGGGGATACTATCACTCATATGATGGAGTATACTGTAAGTGGGATTGTTTCTAGGTCTCTGAAATCCTAAAGAGAGACTGTGATCTACAAATGGGGTCTCTTAAGCCATCTGCAGTTTGTCTTGTGTTGGCAGCACTTTTGGACATCTTTTCTGCTGACTCTGTAATTCCTGACTCTCAGCCCCCCACCCTAACAAATCTGACAGGTTCTATAAGGTGCCTGAGGACTGCAAATTATTGTATAAATGTCTTTTTGCTGACCCTTCCTCTGTGGTTTGTCTGTCAACTGATGAGCCTTCTAAAATTTACTTTTCTAAGCTCCCTCCTTTGGATAAGGATAGTAGGGCTGTGGAAAGGTTGGATAAAGTATATACTGCTGCCATCTTGTCATTTCAGGCTATTAATTACCAAACCCCACATGACCAGGTATGCCTTGGTTCTCCTTTCTCTGGTAACTAAAGTTGTGTCTGATCTGCCTGATTCAGAAGGGAAAGCTTCAGCTCTTTCCCTGCTGTGGTCCACCTCCCAGGTCGCTTGTCTGTCCATAAATTGCAGTTAGGATGTTGCTGATGCCTTTTCCAGAGCTTTTGCTTTTGACTCTGAGGTGTTCCTGGCTTCATCTTCAAGCCTCGTCTGATGGTAATAAAGCCAACTTTTGTATGCTGTTCTGCATAATAAAAATCTTTTTGGGACAGCTGCTTTCGACCTGCTCAAGCCCCTCCAGGATAAGGTTAAAGCCATGCAGGAACTCAAACATACTTTTGTCTCCCCTAAACCAATTTTCCGAGGAATTACTTTTCTAAATCTGCCCTTATTCATAGGCAGACTCATCATCCTTCCAAAGGTAAGAAGTGGTCTAGGTGTATTCTTCCTGCTAAGTCAACTTAACCTCCTACATCTCAGAAGCCTTCCTTTTAGGACAAGACTGTTTCTGTTTGGCATTTTGCCTCCTCTTCCCCCCAGTCAGGTCCCCTTATCTCTCTGCCCGTCTCTCTCTTCCAAACTGGCAATAGATCACCTCAGACTCTTGTGTGCTCTTTCTCATTTGTCAGGAATATTACATGACATAGAAATCTGTTCCCTCTTTTTTCAGACATTCTGCAGTCTCCTCCAGACCAACTCTTGTCTTTTCCCAGAGGTTTTGCAATCTCTTTTAGGTCAAGACACTGTTCAGTCTGTTCCATCCACCCAAGTGCAGACACCACCAAAACAAGACCAAAGCACTAATGGTGGAGGAGTGTCCATAGTCACCAAGGATATTCACACCTCCAGGCTAATTGTCCAATACAATGCATCTGAAATTCTCCACTAGGTAAGACTGCAATACAAATTGTAGCTTGCTACAGATCCCCCCACCATGCCCCAAGATTCTCACTACACCTTTCTAAACATACTGGAAAATATTAAGATACAACCAAACAACCAAATACTGGATGATTTCAACTACCCTGCCATTAAATGGGAAAACTACGCAGGTACCAACACCTTTTCCCAACGGTTCTTGGAATTCGTAAATTCCAATGCCCTGGATCAACTAATCCATTGCCCCACCAGGGGCTCCAATATCCTAGACCTGGTCATTACCAACATGGGAGATAGATGCTCCACATCAGTGGTCTCCCCCTCATTGGTCTGACCATAAGGTAATCATCCTTGACATCCACATCCCACCCGCCAGTAAGGAAACCTCCGTAAAAAACTTCTCCAAAGCAAACTTCATGCTACTCAAGTCAGAAGTAACAAACGTCATGACACCCATGCAGACGGGAGCTGAACATTCGACTGTTGACTCCTACATTAAGGCACTGTATGAGCACATCCACTCGTGCATGAATCGTGCCATCCCAAATAGAACCAAGACGCTCACCTCCAAAAATAGGAAGCCAATCTGGTGGTCCCCTGCCATAAACAAACTATACAACAGAAGGAAGAAACTGTTGCAGAAAAGAGGAAAATCCCAGGATGCAAAAAACTCCCTCACCAGCCTCAGTAAGAAGCTGAGATCCATGCCAACTTCACTCCCCTCTCACCCCCGAAAGGGCCCATCTCAATACCAAAAGATCCCCAAATTCCAGTAATCATGGCCACACAGGTAGAAACCACACTCTCCAAAGCTAAGAAAACAGCATCCATGGGACCAGATGACATCCTGGGCTGTGTGCTACATGAACTGGCACCTCACCTAAGTGTCATGTTTAATCATAGCCTCACCTCAGGCTTTGTGCCCACTGTGTGGCACACAGCTACGGTTATCCCACTCCACAAGGGAGGATCCACCTTGGATCCTGGGAACTACGGTCCCATCAGTCTGACAAGCCTGATCTGCAAGGGAATAGAACGCATTATCATGGAACTTATAAACAAAGACATTGGCAACCTTCAAACACTGGACCCCCACCCAGTTTGGGTACGTGAAGGGCCGATCTGGTCTCCTGAACCTGATTGAATTCTTCAAATCAGTCTCCAGAGCTGTGGACAAGGGTAAGGTGGTCCACGCAGCCTGTATGGACCTCACCAAGGCCTTCAACACCATCCCTCACTTTGGAATCATTGACAAACTTACTAAGCTGGGCATAAATCCCTATGTTACTCGATGGGTTGCCAGGTGGCTTACTGACAGAACCCAGAATCTAAAAGTAGCCAACTCCAAATCCAGCTCCAGACAAGTGGAGTACCTCAGGGTTCAGTCCTGGGACCACTCTTGTTTGGCATCTACTTTTCTGAAGTACAGTCCAACACTAAGGGACTCTGGCTAACAAAGACTTAGGGACACAGGTGGACAGTGGTCTCACCTTCGATAACCACATCGTCACAACAGTGAAAAAATCCTTCTATGTGGCACACCTCATCACTAAGGGCTTTTCAACCAGAAAAAAGGAGGTCATTGTCCCACTGTATTCATCGCTCATTAGACCCATTATAGAGTACAATGCCCCATTTGGTATGTACCCCACAAGACATCTGCAACAGCTGGAAAAGCCGCAGAAATACCTCACTAAAAGACTCACAGGCTTAAAGCAGAAGCCCTATGCTGACGGACTAAAAAAAACTCCAGCTATACTCTGTGGCATATTGTCTACTCAGAGGCAATCTCTGCTTAACATACAAGGCCATGTCAAACCCTGAGCTGCTGGACATGCTACACTTAAAGAAATCCCAATCCCTCAGAGCCACACGCTCCAAGGATCTAAACCTTGTCATCACAATGAACAAAACATGCTGGAGAGATAGGTTCCTGACCAAGAGACTCCCCATAATCTGGAATAGACTGCCCATACATGTCAAACAGAGCGTCTCCTTGGCCCTCTTCAAAAGGAACCTTGACAATTGGATGGAAGATAGGAAATTCACCCCGGGGATCATGTCAGTCGCCCTGCTTGACAGGGGTCCAGGGAAGTAACTATTGTGGGAAGAAATATCCAGGGAATTGTTATGGCTAGGCTTGTATAAGCCCTAGGGCCGATAGCCTAGCACCAGCCTATGAACCTATAAATGCATCACTTCTTCTAATTCAAATAGAAGGTTTTAGCCAATAGAGTTCAATACATCACCCTACGACCCTTCAGTACTGGCTTAAATGGGACCATGTCATTCAATCCAAGATGTTATGTGCCTGAAGATCAGTGATCCATTTCATTTCTGTAACTTCTGTGTAATTAAAAAGACCACCACCCCAAAGGTTAACTTTTTGTATGCATAATACCATAAAGCAGAAGCTATGCTCCAGATTAGAACTAATATGCTATGCAAGCGCATTATGCTCAGCTCTCAATTTCATATTACTAATATGTTGTAATATGCCCTCCTTGAAGGATCTACTAGTTTTTTCAACATAGAAACATGAACATCTGGTGCAGGTAGCTAGATAAACAACATTCTTTATCAAATAATCAGCATAAAGTTTCGGTCTATAAGTTCGCCGCGTATCATGCCTCAAGGTAAAAATGTTGGCATTGTAATCTTTTACACTTATACAAGTCATTTTCCAAAGTACATTTTAAATCTCTAATTCGATGATCATTTACTTCAGGAACTTCATTTTCATTAACATTTAAATGCAACTCACCAGTAAAGAGAGGATTTTCTGAGACCATCATGAAGTTAAAAATCCTGTGATTCACCATTTCAGTTTGCATATGAGCAGCATCTCCATCAACATTCTCAATATCAAAGACAGCTTCACCTTCTGCCATACAGTTATTAAACAGCAAGAAAACCCAAAAGCAGTGAGTGCGTTTGTTTTCATGTATAAAAATCATCTTCTTTCGGCTGTTCCCGTTAGGGGTCACTACAGCGGATCATCTGTTTCCATTTCTTCCTGTCCTCTGCATCTTGCTCTGCCACACCAACCACTGGCATGTCCTCTCTCACCATATCCATAAACCTTATCTTAGGCCTTCCTCTTTTCCTGTTACCTGGTAGCTTCATCCCTTAGCATCTTTTTCCCAATATACTCAGCATCCCTCCTCAGCACTTGTCCAAACCAACGTAATCTTGCCTCTGGCTTTTTCTCCAAACCTTCCAACCTGGGCTGACCCTCTAATATACTTATTCCTAATCCTGTCCACCCTTGTCATACCCTCTGCAAATCTTAACATCTTTAACTCTGCCACATCCAGCTCAAACTCCTACCTTTTTGTCAATGCCACTGTTTCTAAACCATATAACATAGCTGGTCTCACTACCCTCTTGTAGACCTTCCCTTTCACTCTTACTGGTACTCGTCTGTCACAAATCACTCCTGACACTCTTCTCTACCCACTCCATCCTGCCTGTACTCTCTTCTTCACCTCTCTTCCACACTCACCATTACTCTGAACTACTGATCCCAAGTATTTAAACTCATCCGCCTTTGCCACCTCTACTCCTTGCATCCTCACCATTCCTCTATCCTCCCTCTCATTCACACACATATATTCTGTCTTAGTCCTGCTGACCTTCATTCTTCTTCTCTCTAGAGCATATCTCCACCTCTCCAGGGTCTCCTCCACCTGTTCCCTACTCTCTCTACAGATCACAATGTCATCTGCAAACATCATAGTCCACGGGGACTCCTGTCTGATCTCATCTGTCAACCTGTCCATCACCATTGCAAATAAGAAAGGGCTCAGAGCTGATCCTTGACGTAATCCCACCTCCACCTTAAACGCATCCATCACAACCACCGCAGACCTCACCACTGTCACACTACCCTTGTACATATCCTGTACCACTCTTACATACTTCTCTGACACTCCCGACTTCCTCGTACAATACCACAACTCCTCTCTAGGCACCCTGTCATATGCTTTCTCTAAGTCTACAAAAACACAATGCAACTCCTTCTGACCTTCTCTGTACTTCTCCAACACTCTCAGAGCAAACATCGCATCTGTAGTGCCGTTTCCTGGCATGAAACCATACTGCTGATCACTAGTCATCACGTCCCTTCTTAACCTAGCTTCCACTACTCTTTCCCATAACTTCATGCTGTGACTGATCGATTTAATCCCTCTGTAGTTACTACAGCTCTGCACATCACCCTTATTCTTAAAAATCGGTACCAAAACACTTTCTCCATTCCTCTGGCATCCTCTCACTTTCCAAGATTTCATTAAACAATCTGGTTAAAAACTCCACTGCCATTTCACCTAAACACCTCCATGCTTCCACAGTTATGTCATCTGGACCAACAGCCTTTCCATTCTTCATCCTCTTCATAGCTATCCTTACTTCCTCCTTGCTAATCCACTGCACTTCATGATTCACTATCCCCACATCATCCAACCTTCTCTCCCTCTCATTCTCTTCATTCATCAACTCCTCAAAGTACTCTTTCCATCTCCTCAACACACTCTCCTCGCTTGTATATTTCCCTCATTATCCTTTATCACCTTTACCTAGCTCTGTCCCTCTGTCTAGCCAATCGGTACAGGCCCTTTTCTCCCTCCTTAGTGTCCAACCTTTCAAACAACTCTTCATATGCCTTATCCTTAGCTTTCACCACCTCTCTCTTTGCCATGCACCTCATCTCCTTCTACTCATGTCTACTTTCTTCATTTCTCTAACAAACCCACTTCTTCTTTGCCAACCTCTTTCTCTGTTTTCGTATTTAAAAATAAGAATCTTAAACAGTGTTTGTTATCCTAGACTACATCATAATCTAGGGGACAGGCAATGGATTACACGTAAACATCAGGAGTGTGCATACTGTGACTATATTGATCAGTCTATGTACTTTAAGCATCCAGAGACGGGCCATTTATGGAAACTTAGGGTTTCAGCAGACTACAACACAGTGTTATTTATGCAGCACACTGTGTTTCATGTTTCAAATTTTTTATAGGCAAAACCAACCGGAAACTGAAAGAGAGAGTGAGGGATCATTTGTATTGCATGAGAAGAGGGGATGATTGTAGTGCTTCAGCAAAACACACTAACAAATAGCAACACACATGCATTTGTATTCCAAGTTTTACAAGTTGTGAATGTGAGTATGGGGGGATTTAGTAAATATGACTGAAAATGCAGAATTACAGTAGATTTTAAGGTTAGGAGTGTACAGGGAATGTGTCTGAATGACCATGTACCCCTAAAACCAGTATTAAAAGCAAAGTAGATAAATATACTATTCAGTATCTTGGTATTTTTACTGTTATTTTTTATGTGCAATTTTTAGACATTGTTGCTTTAAAAGCAGATGCCATGTGGATTAATTAGGATTCTGCATTGTTGTGCTGACTGATACTGCAATCTAGTGTAAAAGTTGTTCATTTGCTTTACTTTTTTGTCTGATGAAGCGGTGGTGAACACTGCGAAAGCGCTTTTAATAAAACTTGTGGATTTTACAACTGTTGAGCCTTGATTTCTGCTTGCTACCAGCTGTGGTTTTGCTTGGAATTCTGCTCGAGTTTGCTGCTAGAACACATTCACTGCTTTTGGGTTTTCTTGCTGCTTAATATACAAATGAAAAGACATCAAAAAATGAAGGTGGGAATAAGCCTCAGTACAGAGAACAGACATCCCCTAAGAGGTGATGTACGGCCTAACACAGCCATTGGTTCCTAGAATTCTCTACATACATGAGAAAATGTTATCCCAGAGTGATGGGACTCTGGGACACTGCCAGGATATCATTTAGAATATGAATCTATGAGGGGAATTACCAAGTGGGAAATTAGATACAGGCTTTGAATACCATTGTTTATTAAATTCACATCTGGTTTTAGAGGCATTTTTTTCACATTTGTGCTTCCATAGCCTGTGCTAGTGGCATACAGCCCTGACTATGACCCAGGCATACCAAGTTTAATTAGCATCTCGTACATTGGATGGCACAGGAGGAGGGCATGCCCACTCTGGGGGAAGGTGGAACAGGCACTTTCCTCATGGTCCACTGGAGGAAGAGGTGGAGTAGGCATTTTGAGAAGCAGGATTCATCTCATCAAGCCATCATATGGAGGTAAACTTAACCAAGGAATTGGCAGGAAAGATCATTTGCATGAAGAGTGCACCGTGGGTTCCCTGAAGGGCCATTTTAAGGCTAGCCAATAACCTAAGATCAGAAACAAACCCTGTACCATGTGTGTATAAGGCAGAGCCCTTAACATTATGCCAAACCCATCCCACAAGCATTGTTCCTGTGTGGGCATAGATAGACTCAGACATACATATACATAAACTGTGTTCCCACAGTGTACTGCAAATATTACAAGTGGGTATTTATGAAACACAGAATGTACTGCCAGCATATAGTTGCCAATATTTTTTACTCTAGAAAATATTCCTGACATCCAGTAGTATATGTGAACAGCTATTTTCTATACCACATTACATTGCCTTGACACCAGAATATTTTGTGGGTTACCCAGAGTCTGCTGAACACACAACACTGCCATAAGAATGATACTGCTTCCCTCCCCTAGGGCCAAGGCAGGGACAGTCTCTACTGTACTAACACTGTCCTATGTTTAATGCATTTAGTTTTAATCATGTGGGTGAGCACAGGCAAAATGGATTCATTTGTCAGAACCCAGGGTTACACAGAGTTATAGTGAAAAGAATGCTAAGCGTACCGCTGAAACCATATGCATGAAAAACAGAACTGTTACTCAACCAACACTGACAAAAACAGCTGTTGAACAAATGAGTATCCAGCAAACCACTGCATATCGATTCCAAAATCTCTCAGCCTTCTCAGGTCTTTAAGTAGTGATCGCAGGACACTTTTAGAGTCTAGCTCTGTAAGGCAGTCAAGCTAAGCGCAGGTAATCTTTGACTGTAACCATGGGAAGATGTTAAAATTTTAGTAAGGAAAAACTTTGCTGTCACAGCTAAACTTGTGCTGGGGATTGACAAAGAAGAGTTGAAGATTCATTATATGCAGTGGATGGGAAATCAAATACACCCTGCGTCTAGCACCTTTGTCTCCAGAAGACAGAGGCAGCCTGTAAATCTTGCCCTTCCAGAAGTGGGTGCAGACAACAGTTGGGTTGACTGCTTCATTCAAGAATTTACAGATGAGGGTGCAGGTCAGTAATGCACATCTTTTACTCACAAATATTCAGCTGACCCTGGCTTGGCCATGAGAAACAATGTGATCCCTATGAAAGGGACTTTGTATAAGCCTACATATTCTGTTTATAAGAGCTGACAAGCTGCAGTCATTAGGCGAAGGGCATATTCTATGAAGGTTATTAGAACTCCTTTGCCCACAGCAGTCTGGGCTTCAATGGAAAGATGTTTGATGCTGTAATTTATTCTTATAATGCTGAGTTTGTCACTGTGCTGTCAGTATGAAAACAAAAGCGAGTCAAGTTGTAGCCATAAATACAATATATAAAAAATATCAGTATCCTCTTCAGTTGGTGGAAATCACATCCATTTTCAAAAGAAGATTGCGAAAACACTGGTTTTGCTTTAGAAAAGCTTATATTTTGGAGTCTATGCAAAACCACTGATCTTTGCTATGCAAGAGAGTGTTACAGTAATTACACTACAAGATATCTAGGTCATATGTAACCAGGAAAATATGTAGGATTTGAAATTAAATTTGACAGTAAAACACACTGCGAGCAGCAGAGTTGGGCCATGTACAGAAAAACTAAGCAAAACAGATCCATCTCCCCTTCCACAGGACAGATGTTAGATGTAACATATTTGCTATCTGAGAGATATCAGAGCCAAATTAAGGGTGCTCAACTGGGATGTAGCCAGATAATCAGGGTAATGTAAAACACAGAAGTATGTACAGTCAGCTTTTAAAAGCTATTACATTCCTGGAAGCTAATCAGAAGGCAGACTACAAAACCACATGAAGTCCAGTCATAGTATGAGGACATAGCTGTTAGGCACACTGCATTTTACTTCCTCCAGCTGGACATCTCAAGCTGTGTTCTGAAAAGGAATTCCTCCTAGTAAGGAACAGGTACCCACATTAGACAATGTAGTCCAAGGTCAGAAAGTATCTAATTTAATGGTTTTGATATTATATATAAATAGAGGTTCATAAGTGTACAGTAGGCTAATGACTACTAGGGCCTTTATCAGCCTAGCCAAGCATCCCAATTGTACTCCACAAGTTTATGTGCATTAGTGGTCATCTGAAGTGATACATGTAAGCTAGGGCAAGATTTACAGGCTGCCTCTAGCTACTGGAGACAAAGGTGCTAGACCCAGGGTGTATTTTTGATTTCCCATCCACTAATCCAAGTTTCTCCTGAATAGGGTTAGGGAAGAGCACTGCTTCACATAAATGGGATGCCTAGTCTAGAGAAAGGGAATTCTCCAAGACACATTTGTCTCTCTCCAATGTATCCTATTTATATTGCAAGCAAAGTTTAAATTCTTAAATTGAGTAATTCTGATGTTTGCTTTGTGGATATGCAAAACGTCCATTAGACTGGATCCATCAATGCTTCACATACCAGGCATATATCACCTTGCGACAGTCTGTAGGAAAAAGTACAGGCATAGGACTTTAAGGTTATCTGCATAGGACATGCTGTTTATTTATTTTACATTTGTTGACCGGGATTGTCCGACTGAGCTGAAGAGCCCTTTATATTTTATGTCCTGTATTCTTTCTGTGTGGAACCTCTACGGACGTTGCTGCATGTGCCTGTCGGGTACATACCAAAGGAAAAATTGTACTCAATGAGCCTGATGAGGGCTGAATACAGTGGAATGATGAGCCATATACAAGTTTCTAGAAAAATGCTACCTTGTAGGTAGCTCATGTGGAGTGCAGCAACTGTGTTCAGAGATCTGCAGTAAACATATTAGTGCTAATAAGCAGTGGATAAGGAATTTCATCAGAACGGAGTATAGCTGTGTAAGCTACACTTACCATAACAGTAAATCCTCAAATTCCTGACTGCTGCAGTAACCGTTTGGCTATATGGATTGTATCCTGCTTAGGATACAACAACCAGCTATCTTCTCAAGCTCTGGCACCTTCCCACACCTTTACTCTGATGGCTGATTGGTCAGCCTAAAGTAGGGCTTTCTTGTCCATAAACAGAGAAAGAGCTTACTTAAACTGAATCTCCGAACTTTATAGTGCAACAATTAACTATGTAGAAAAGAGGGAGCAAGGCAAGCAAGTGCAGCTACTGCAGCAGTAAGGAATATGGACATCTACTGCAATGGTAAGTGAAACTCACACAAGTGCATGTTCATCATTCTCACTGCTGCAGTAGCCTTTTGGCTATATGGCTAGATTACCAAAGCCTATCCAACCTGGGAGAAGGAAGTATAAAGATCCACAAGCCCCTGGATAATGGTCCTAGCAAAGCCAGCCCTGAACCTGGAAGAGGAATCCAGTTTGTAATGCTTTGTACAAGTATGTACAGAGGACGATGTTGTTGCCTCTACAATGCTTCTAGTGTCCACCCATTTCCAATATGCCATCATAGATGCACTGGCTCTAGTAGAATGTGCCTTGATACTGCCTAGAATTGATTTATCATGATGAGTATAACAAAAGGCAATAACCAAGGACAATCACCTAGAAATAGCCTGCTTGGTGCTGTTTGTGTTTTAGTCCCATCATGAGAAATAAACAGTTGATCAGCTTTTCTAAAGGGCTTGGTTCCGTCAAGAGTAGCTGAGCTGCCCATGCATGCAGAATCCTTTCTCCTTGGTTCTGAGGATTGAGATAAAACACAGAGACATGGATGACTTGATTCAAAGTACTCTAAACATTCTGTGAATAAATGAGGGATATGTCCTTAATGACACTCTATAGCTATGGAATATCAGATAAGGCTAACCTACCACGAGAGCTTGCAGATCAGTGTTTTTGCAGATGTTAACACAACAAGGAGTAGTCTTCCATGTAATGACCCTTAAATACATCTGATGTGCTTGTTCAAAGGGAAATATAGTTAACGTTTCTGGCGCAAACTTAAGATCCCAGGAAGGAAACACCTTCTAAGAGGTCTAAATGTAAAACCCCCTTCAGAAAAAATTTTATTAAAAAAAAAGAGGAAAGGAGAGCATCTATGGGCAGACATGCTGAAATGATTACAAGATGTACCTTAATAGAGGAGTAACACAGGTCAGAGGAAAGTAACTCACAAATATTTCAGAACCAGTGGTACATAATCCCCGAGGGACCCTTGTTATTGGCTAGGCATCAACTAGAAAATCTTTTCCACTTGCCAACAGACAATGTCCTAGTAGCAGGATTTCTTGCCTCCTTCAGTACTTTTTGAATATCCTCATGAAAAAGGTGCCTAAAAGGAGTCAAAGCTGAACAGCTGAAACTGTTTGAGACTGGAGTGTATCAAATGCCTAGTCTTGTGAGAGCAGGTCCAGTGTGTAAGGAAGTTTTTGGCAACTGCCTTTGGTCAATCCCATAAGAAGGTAGAAACCAATGTTGCCTAGACCAAAAGGGAGTCACCACAGTGATTTCTGGAGAGTCATTCTAAATCTTCAGAATTACCCTGGATGTCAGAGCAAAGGGTGGGAATATATAAAGGAAAATCCAGACCACAAGAATGAAAATGCATCTGTCTTCAAGGTTTGTTTGCAAGGAGCCCTGGAGCAGTATTTGTTCAACTGTCTGGTTTGAATGGAAGCAAACAGATCTACTTGAGGTGTTCCCTAATAATGGATCAATGTCTGGAAGACCCTCTCATTTAATTTCCATTTGTGTGGGCCTGTCTTGGTCCTGCTCAGCTAATCTGCCACTATATTTTGCTCCGACATAATATTAGATTCTTGGAGGGTAAAGGGTGTGCTGTAAAGCTACCCCCTAAGCCATCATAGCTGGTCTACACAGATTGTAAGACCTGGTGCCCCCTGTTTGTGTACCACATCACTGTGGTGTTGCCTGTAATCACATGAAGAGGTCCTGGAGTCCATAGATAATGGAGAGATCAAGGCAATCACAGTCAACATTTCTGTCATTTATGCGCTTTGGTCTGCCTGAGGTTTACCACAGGTACTCCATCTTTACCCACACAAACTCTCCCAAAATCTGAGGCATCTATAGTTACAGACTGACTTGGGATCTGAGGAGTAGGGGGTGGAGACCTGGATTTAGTGTCATTTGCATCTAGCAGTGCAGTTCCTTTATGACAAAATTCAACACCATGAAGATGTTGGGTTCATGTGTTTTTTGCCAGCAAGTAAATTTTTTCATGTGCAATCTGGCGTGAGGAATTATGAGAATCATGGAAACCATGAATCCAAGAATCCCGAGATATTCTCTTCTCTTACAGAAGTTAGAGACCGACTGAAGCTCAAGAAAGTTTTCAAATAAAAAATCCACCTCCTCCTGTAGAAGAAACCCTTTTGCCAAAAGGTGTCTAGGCCATTCTATGTTTGGAATGTATTAAATTTAGTCGGATAAGGTTAATTTATGTACAAACATTTTATTTCGTTTTTAAAGTTGAGCAGGCTTCTTTTTTCTTTCTTTTCTTTTTCTTTTCTGGTGTATGCTGGCCTTTTAATTAATCAATTGATTCAATTATGTTATTTGATTGTATTAAGCAATTATTTAGTTAATTGATGATGATGTCATTTTTAAAGTGTATATAAGGTGTTTCTTTTACCACTACTAATTTGTGTTCTGATGAAGTCGGATTAAAGACGAAACCTAGGTCAAATTTGTGATTCATTGCATTGGTTTCTGGTTGCTTCCTGTAGTTCAGCTGCTGGTTCTTATTCATTTTTGTCTTGGTTCAGTGTGCTGATAGTATGGAAAAGGTGTCTAGGCCACCCAGAAACAATCCTGTGAGATGGAATCAAGGAAGACTTTTGTACATTTATCTAGAATCACAGACTGGTAAGAAGAGATGAAACACATGTTAAAGACACTTGGCATCTGGGAAAAAAGACTGCAAAGATAAGTAGATCCAAATCAGGAAATATGTGAATGCCTTGCAGTCTGCAATAAGCTATCATTGGAGCTACACACTGTAAACACCCTTGGAGATGTTGATAACCCAAAGGGTAATGTAGAGAACTGAATGTAACCCAGATGCAGAGAATCTGAGAAACTTCTTGAAGGTTGTGGCCATAGAAATGTGATAAACATTCCTAAGGAATAAGATTACCATGACACTTAAGAGGAATAAGAAGGAGAGATTGAAGGGTAAGCATTTTAAATTCACATACAAATTAAGAATGATCTAGAACTGCTGTCCATAAAAGCTTCTTCTATGGCACCAGAAACATTCTGGAATACAAGCGTTTAACTCCTGTTATTTAAAGGTCCTGGTTCTATGACTCAAAGGGTGACCAAATATTAAAGAACCTGAGGAAAAACTTCTGGTTCAGAGGATGGGGAGGAATTCCTCTGAAAGGACATATTTGTATCCAGTGCCAAATGTAACCCTCCTGAACTACTTTTCACACCCAGTGGACAAACAATCTGTTGCCAAAGGGGAATGTAAAGATTCAGTTTTTGGGACAGATTTGAAAAGACAGGGGGGGCAGGAGGGGGGAATAGAGGACAGAATGCTGGCATAGCCATTCTGAAGTATTAAAATGTCCCCATTTTTGGGAGCCATCATTGTTTTTTTTTTGTTCCTCTGCTGTCATCTATTTTTTGCTACCTGTTGGCTTGAGTTGGCAGAAATTGCATGTGCTTTTTTATATATAAAGGAAAAGAGGATTTGAGAGTTTTTTAAAGGGGGGGCTTGGAAACTCTTCAGGTGCTCTCTGAATTAACCTTCCTCTTTCACCAAATTATATGTGGACCTCAGTAGCAGAAAAGCCAAATAAAACCTCTGTCTAATGCAGAATTTAAAATTTCAGACTTTACTTCATCTGTAAATTTTCGGTTATGTACCCAAGCATATCTCCTCAAACATACAGCAGTAGCAGTAGCCCTAGACACATGATCTGCACAGTCATACACACTCTTCAAAATGTGTTTGGATACTTCAGAGAGATTAGAAATAAAACTATTCAGAAGGAAGCTACCCTGTGATGGAAGTGAGGTGGATTACTCTGTCAAACTGTCTGCACAAAAAATAAATTGTGTGCCTGGCAATTAAGAATTCTATAAGCTACAGTGGAACAGAAAATTATCATACTAATCTAATCAATACCCTGCCTTCTATGTCCACAGGGGAGGGCTTGGTATGGACTAGCAGTCTGTTTCCAGCAGTTGAAGACATAGATATAGCACAGTTGGATCTGATCTAAGATGAGAAAAAATTCTGCTAGTTTGATGTACTTTATACAGTCTATCTGCCTTTTTGGGGACTGAAGGGTGAAAGTCAGGATTATTACAGGCAGCATTAAATACATCCTCCAAGGATGTCAGAATGGGAAGGATGGGTATAAAACAAAGTATATCCACTTGTCACAGATCTCCTCAATTCAATGGGAGCATCCACATATTCCCACAATACCTCATTCACCTTGTAAATAGAGAAAATTCCTCCAAAAGAGTTGGGAGAGGACCACGTTTCCTCACAGAGTTATGGGCTTGGGAATGTACACTAGAAGAAGCTCCATCTCTGTGTTAGAATACTCTGACAAATTAATTTTCCTCAGGAATTTCTTTGTGACATTGCCTTTAGTTTGGGTTTTCAGAGCAATCAGATAAGCATTCCCTGAAGAATCTCCCAAGACCCAAATAGTATGGTTCTCCCATACCCACTTCAGCCACTGGGACAGCTGAAAAAAGAACATGATTGACCTCTGTTCCATGATGGCTGAAAGGACTACACCAGTCTGATGAACACTGGTTGACCACTACAGGTTCAGTCACCAATGGCTGAGGCACTGTCTGGGCCCACTGTTGTGACAAGGGCTCTATTATGCTGTTTCTTTTTTATAGATAGGGATGGAAAAAGACAGCTGGAGAGAAGTAAGTATCCATGCTGCAGCTGAAGAGGTCAGAATGCCAGTAAGTGGTGATGGAATGAGTTGATCAAAGTTAAATTGTTAAACAAGTGTTCAAAAGCAGAACACACACACAGCCTTCACACCGTTTCCTTTTTTGTAAAAGTATAAATAAAACTCAAAAAATCTTGTCAGAATTAAAGCACAACTACACAATACACCTGATAGAAAAAAGTTGAGAGGTGTACACAAGCACTAAAAACATTACAAAAGTTTTCTGCCCATTTAAAACACTTCTTGATCCTTAAATTCTCATAAAAACATTGAAAGTATAGATAAAAAGTACAAATTTACCACAGAAAAAGCCTCCCAAAACACTAAATCAGCCCTCAGGTGAAAATAGCAGTAAGAAACTTTTGACATTATGAAAAGGTACCAGTTTTTTTTAAAGGGGAAATGCTGCTTTTAGTCACTAAACAAAAAAAGAAAAGTCAAAGATTTAGGTGTGGGAGGGTTCCCCTGCATGGGCTTATCGGCCAGAAATTAAGCTTCAAGGCCAACTGCTGTTCCTGTGGAACCTCAGAGCTGCTTCCTCTCAAGGTGCCAAGAAAGTAATAAGCTTTTCTTCACACTGATGGATTTCCTTCCTTTGAGATGACCAATCAACAATGACAGGAAAAGTACAGTTGTGTACACTTACCATAAATGTAGATGTTAGAGTGTATTCACTGTTGCAGTCATTACATTTGGGTAATCTGCTGGCAGGTTGCCCTCAGTCGGCCTGATTAACAAAGTCTTGGGTCCTGAGTCGGTTGCTGTCCCTTCTTCCATGATGTCAGGTCATCAGGGGTATAAAACATGCAGCCGACACCATTACACCAGTTTTTCTTGCCCCAGTTGTCAGGTGCCCCCCAAATGGGGAGCAAAAACTATATATGTATACATATGTATTATATTTAAAACACAAAAAATATACCTCCAAACAAAAGCAAATACACCCAAAAAAGGCTTTTGAGCATAGTAAAAGAAAAGAGAGGTATAGTAAGAGAAAAACAGGGGGCTGGAGGGTGGGTAACTAGGACTGCAACAGTGAATACACTAGAACATCTACATTTATGGCAAGTGTACACAACTGTATTATATTCTTCGTGTTTCACTGTTGCAGTCATTACATTTGGGTAGAATCCCAAAGCTATGGTTGAGAGGATGGATTTATACAGCCTTAGGAGCAGCTATAAGGACCTGCAGGACAACAGTGGCAAAGCCTGCTCTGGATTTAGAGAAGAGAGGTAAATGGTAATGTTTGGTGAACGTATGAACTGAGCTCCAGGTAGCAGCTTCTAGAATGTCTCTGGTAGGAATCCCTCTGAGAAAGGCTGCAGAAGTAGATGCAGCCTTGGTGGAATGAGATTTGATCCCCTTGGGGACAGGTTTACTATGGTGCATATAGCAGAAACGAATACAATGGCTTATCCATTTTGAAATAGTCTGCTTTGAAATAGCTTTTCCCTTTGCCCCTGCAGCAAAAGCCACCAGTAATTGTTCAGATTTTCTTAGAGCTTTTGTCCTGTTTAAGTAGAATCTTAGTTGTCTGTGTACATCCAATGAATGCAGAATCTGCTTACCCTTGTTCTGTGGATTTGGGAAGAAAGTTGGCAGATGAATGGTCTGATTAAGGGCCACACTAGATAAGAGCCTGTAGTTCTGAAATCCTTCTAGCTGAAGTGACTGCTAAAAGAAAAGCTGTTTTCCAAGAGAGAAATTTTAGGTCTGCAGTAGCAGCTGGCTCAAAAGGTGGTAGAGTGAATTTTTCCAAAACAAAATTGAGGTCCCATGCAGGAGTTTGTGCTCTCATGGGAGGCCCCTCTGAGGTACTGCTTTAGCAGAGGATGAGAAAAGAGGGGAGGCTCTGTGTTGTAATGAGCTGAAATGGCAGAGGAATGGATTTTTATGGAAGAAAAAGATAGGCCCTTGTGAAGCATCTCAGTTAAGTACTGCAGAATCTGCGGAATATTGGGCATTGCTGTGCTTATTCCTTGTGCTTGGTTCCAGGCACAGAATCTTTTCCATTTGTCAGCATAAGATTTTCAAGTATTAGGCCTTCTAGCCTCCAAAAAGACATCCATCACAGGTTTGCCGAAAGATGTAACTGGTGAAATTAGTTGATTAGCCATGCTGCAAGATTCAGAGTTTGGAGTGGAGTGTACAGAATTTGATAGTTCTGCGGAGACAGTAGGTAAGGTGTCTGAGGCAGGCACCACGGAGGAAGGTGTGACACATTGCGTAGGAGCGGGTACCCAGTGTTGGCGAAGCCAGTCTGGAGCAATCAGAATAATTTTTGGTTTTTCCTGTCTGACTTTTAGTAAGACCTTGGAGAGCACAGGCAGAGGGGGAAAGGCATAGACTGATAGGTTTTTCCAGCTGAAGGATAGAGAATCCACTTTCCAAGCTTTTTTGTAATGAATTCTTGTGCAGAATTTGCCCAACTGATAGTTCTGGGATGAGGCAAAAAGATCTATGTCTGGGCTCCCCCATTTGCGTGTTAACATGCTGAAGATTTGTGGATCCAGTTTCCATTCGTGTGGGTCCATAAGATTTCTGCTTAGTTCGTCTGCCAGAGTATTTTGCTTTCCTGGCAGCAATTAAGCTTGTAGATGTATTTGATAAGTCAAGGCTGTGTTCCACAATGCCATGGCTAGTCTGCAAAGGGGGTAGGAATGGGTACCCCCCTGCTTGTTTTTGTACCACATGACTGTGGTGTTGTCTGTCTATCAGTAGTTGTCCTGGATGAAGATAGTCCTTGAAGGCTGTCAGAGCATTCTGTACAGCTAGCATCTCTTTCTGGTTGATATGTAGGTGCATTTGATTTGGGCTCCATTGGCCCTGAATGCATCTCCCTGCCAGATACACCCCTCCCCCAAGCATAATCTGATGCGTCTGTAGTCAGAGTTTGGGCGGCAGGGGGTGGAATGAATGACAGTCCCGTGTTTTGGTGGCAGGCCTCTGCCCACCATAGGAACTCTAGCTGCAGGCAGGGAATGATAGGAATCGTTTCCAGGCTGTGACAATGTTGATTCCATAAGCTTTTTAGGTACCACTGAAGTTTCCTCATATGCAGTCTTGCATATGGAATTATTAGAATGCAGGACGCCATGAACCCAAAGGCCTGCAGAATTTGTCTTGCAGATAGCTGGGTTTTTGTGGCCACCTGTTTGAAGTAAGTCATCAATTGAATTTGTTTTTCTGGCGTAAGGTAAGTCATCTGGGCAGTTGTATTCAAGCTTGCACCCAGGAATGTAATTATTTGAGAGGGTACCAGTTGTGATTTCTTTTCGTTTATGGTGTACCCTAGACAAGTTAGAAGTCTTTTCACAAACGCCAGATGTTTTAGAAGAGTGTCCTTGTTTTCTGCCTGAATTAGACAGACAATCATCCAGGTATGGATACATTTGAATATTTCTTTGCCTGCAAAAAGCAATTACTGGTGCCAGGCACTTTGTGAAGACCCTGGGCGCAATAGATGAGCCAAACGGCAGTGCAGAGAACTGGTAATGCGAATAGCCTGCTTTGAAGCGGAGGTATCTTCTGCAAGATTCCCTGACTGGGATATGCAGGTAAGCCTCTTAAGTCTAGAGTGATCAACCAGGCATCCTTGCCTAGCATAGGTAGTAACTGTTGTAGAGTCAGCATCTTGAATTTCAGAATGTCCAGAATTGGACGCCATGACTTGTCTTTTCTGGGTACCAGGAAAAGTCTTGAATAAAAACCTTGTCCCTTTTCCATTTCTGGTACTGGTTGAATTTACCCCATATTCATGAGGGACATAACTTGTTTCTGGGCCTCTGCCCACTGATTTGGAGGCAGATCTGGCCATCCGTTTGGGATTGGCAACGTGTGGAAACGAAATCTGTATCCCTGGGATATTATATTTAAAACCCATTTGTCCTGGGTAATCAGTTGCCAGTTTCGTGCATGAAGTGCCAGTTTTCCCCCCAAAGGGGCAGCCAAAAGATAAGTACTTTGTGATTGCAGTGGAAAGTCATTGAGACTTTTTACCATAGGAAGGTGCCTTGTTACTTCCAGATTTGGAGGTGGAGGCACCCAATTGCTTTGTTCTATAGGTTCCTTGTGACTGAAACCTGGAGCCTTTGGAATGTCTGGGTTTGACCCGAGTGGCTCTGGTGTGTACTGGAAAGGACCAGTTCTTAGCAGGCCAGTGCCTACTAAACCTGGGTGGCTGCACTTGTAGGAAATCTTTTACAGTTTGCATAGATTTAGCTTCATCTTCCATCTTTCTGAAAAATTATTCTGCCTTATTACCAAATAAACTGTCCTGTTGTAAAGGAGCATCCAACAATTTTGCTTTAACATTGCCAGGCAGATTTTGCTCCTTGAGCTAAGCATGCCTTCTTATCACAGATCCAGTTACAGCAGCCCTGCAAGAGGCCTCCATGGAATCAAAATCACATTGCAAAGTATGTTTACCAACTTGTTCAGCTGAATGCAATAAATCCTGCAACTCTATTTTCCACACAGTCAGAAATCAACATCATTTTCTGTTTAAGTAAGCCCATGACATGCTGTTGATATTTAAGCATATGAAATTGACAGTTTAAAGCCCTGATTGCCAAGGCTGAAGATGTGTAAACCTTCTTACCCCATCTATCCAGAGCCCTGGAATCTCTATCAGAAGGGGTAGGATTTTTAGCAGTAGAAGCCTTAACGCCCTTGGGACCCTGAGAAATGGTTTCAGGGTCAGCAGTAGGGATTTTTAAAGATGAATTTGTGGGAGTTAGGAACCCTGTAATATCTGTCTAGCTTACTAGGAGCCAGAGGGAGGGAATCAGGAGCCATACTGGACTCTGAGAAAACAACGTCTAGAACAGGAGGTATAGCCAGAGGCCTATGCTGAGGAAGAAGGAAATCCCCAAATCTCTTTTTAGATTCTTAAAAATCCTGACTCTCCCAGTGAAAGTGTTCCCTTAAGGTATGCAAAGTTTCTCCAAAAGAAAAATCCTCAAGAGGAGAAGCAGGAGGAGAAGCAGAAGGGATGGAATCTTCTGCATCACAGTCCTCATAAGTGGGAACAGATAATTCCTGATCAGAAGAGGAATCAGAAGAAATAGAAACCTGATCTGAAGATTCATAGTCAGTGCCTTGCCTAGGCCTCTTAGCAGGAGAGGGATGGGTATCCCTGATCATGGTAATTAAATCCTCAGCCATTTTGATTATTTGTTTTTTGGGCATTGGGGCCTGAACACGTGCTCCAAGCATCGTTTTTTAGACATAGTAGTTTTTGGCCTTAGTTTTGAAGAAGGCATCGGTTTAATATACAAATCATTAGGCCTGAAAACACCCTCAGAAGCCGGTGCCTGCCCAGCGGCTCCGGACCCATCTAAGGTAGAGACATCTGCCGGTTCAAGTATCTCGCAGCATACCGGACTCCGAATGGGTCTCAGTAGAGGCGAATCAAAAGTAGCGGGTATCACGGGCTGCGAAAGCACCTCACTGAGTACCAGCGAACCGGCGACTGGCTTAGGAGAAGCTTCGTCGTTGGTTTTGGACCTCAACGGCTTTGCACTTTTTTTTTTTTTTTAAGTATTCCAGTAGTCTGATTGCTAACAGACATTTCTGGATAGTTAAATCCTGAGCCAAAATATTTAGAAGCAAAAATATACAGACGTTTAATAGTGCGTTGATTAAATTTAGCACAAAACTGACAGGAAGGCACATTGTGGTCAGGGCCTAAGCAAGGAATACAGTACAAATGAAAATCCTTATGAGGTATTTGCTTCTCACAAGTAATACAATTATTAACTTTTACTGACATCAGTAAGGAGCAAGAAAAAGTTTCCACAACGAGGTACTTAACTTTTAGTTGAAGACTTCGGTTCTGAAACTCGAAAATGAAAATTTCAGGAGTCGGCCAACCGGCACTTGCAAACTGCTTCTGCTTCGGGCACTGCGTGACAAGAAAGACTGATGTAATGGTGTCAGCTGAATGTTTTATACCCCTGACGGCCTGACGTCATGGAAGAAGGGACAGCAACCGACACAGGACCCAAGACTTTGTTAATCAGGCCGACTGAGGGCAACCTGCCAGCAGATTACCCAAATGTAATGACTGCAACAGTGAAACACTAAGAACATCCAGACCTCTCTGAAGTTGATTGGTTGTTGTATCTGTAAGATTAGATATGAAGGCACTTTACCATAGTTAGCTGGAAACACTGTACGTCATGAGACTGAGAAACGAAAGTCTTAATTACCTAAAGTCGTGCTTTAATAGGTGTCAGTCTCTTCCTTATGAACCAAGTCTTGTGCACTGTTCAGCATGAATTCTCCAAACACTGTAGTTCATTTAATAAGGTTTTATTAGATGTTCACAGTATCCAAAATACTGTCTCCATTAACAGTTCTGATAAACAATTCAAGTTGCTGTACATTATTCTGACTGTCTTGAACAACATAAACTGACAGTCTCTAGATGACCTGTTTTCTGTACGCATGCTCGAGACATCTTCTCTGAAGTAACAGGTTGAATAACTGCCTGCTATCCTGAACAGAGCATATTATATTCTCCTTTTCAGTAATTTTCCTCTACTGACTATATCCCACCCCCTAAATCCTTGACCCTTAGACTAACATCTTGTTTTTAGCTCAACTTCTCTCTTGATTCTTTCCTTGAGAAAAGAACATAAGTGCTCTCTGAAATCTTCCCTTGACAAACTTATTTTAGCAAGGTCAACATTTAGTGGAAGATTCTTTGTTTTTCCTTTCTAAAATGTATGCATAAATAAAACAATTTCCTAGCCAGCAAGGTCAGTGAAAGATTCTTTCATTTATGCATACATTTTAGAAAGCAGAAACAAACACCATTTCTGGCTTATTTTATTCTTTTAGCCTGTCTAATGTCTGTAAAATAAAAAAACCCTGATCTAACAGATCCTACGCAGGATACAAGCAATATAGACAAAAGGCTACCACAGCAGTGAGAACGAACACTGAAAGCTCTTACTAGTATTAGTTTCCTATAAAGAAAGGCAATTTTTACACGCATGTTTTACATTTCTTGATTACTGCCTTTTTGTACAGGTGGCTGCTGCTTAGTAGGCTTTCCAGTTAAAGAATTTTCTATTTTAACAGGTAGAGAAGCAGAAATGAAAGGTACTGTCCAGTGCATTCCAACTGTTCTGACAGTTGACAAGCAAGATCATACATGTGCAAAGTGGTGTAGCAGTCAGCTCCCTACTGAAATGTCAGCACTTGTAACAGAGTATCAACATGCAAGCAAAAAAAAAGAAACACCAAAATGTATGAGAGTGAATATTGATCATTGCTCTTCCCCTTTAAACTTTTTTTTTTTTTTTTTTTATAGAGGGACAAACACACTGCACCCCCCTACACCACCAAAACTTACTCTGTGATTGCCATACCTCAGAGAAAAGGGATTATTCAGAGGAATGGCCACGTCACACTTAATATATGCAAGTCCATTTTTTGGCCATTCATGTTGCATATTATGGGACACTCTAAAGCAGGTCTAAACATTTTAAATGGTCACCATAGCAGTATGAATGCAAAACAGAATAATTCCCCAGTTATATGCAAATGAAGGTATGTTGTGCCTCAGGTGTGAACAATAATTAAAATGGTTCTTTGGTTATCAAGTTATGCTTCAAATTTAAACATATGATCTAAGACAACCTTGCATATATTAAAACATCAAAGACGATGGCATGGGCTGAAAAGGACTACAAAAAATACAAAATTTCACATGCAAACAAAAAATGTGCTGTATCTCAAGACAGACAGCCATGGTTTACAAAAAGAAAGTATGTATTTATTTGGTGATAACTCTGGCCACTCCTGAATGCCTGGCTGCTTGGTCAACATTACCACTTGTATTAATATTAACTTCACTCAGTATAATTGGATACCCTTTTAAGAGCCTTATAGTAACTGAATGATGGCAGTGAAACTACCTCATAGTCTGGACAGAAAGTGGCATAGCTAGTAAATCTGTGCCAGCCTTTCCCAGGTGTGTGTGTGCGTGTGTAAATTAAATCTCAGCGTATGTGTGTCAGCTACTTGGGGCAGGAACAAGAAGCAGTGGTTTCACAGAGAGGGTTGTTGGAGGACTTTGCTTGGACACTCAGCTGAGGACTTAACCCTACAGCTGTACCAGAGGGGAGTCTTACTGGGGACTTGGAGGGAGACAGAGAAATCCAGACCCCGGACTGAGTGCGTTTCCTGTGTGTTCTTACGAGAAATTGTGCTTGATGCAGAGGTCTGTATCTGGAAACACAGAGCATATCCATTTGTATCACAAGTGAACATCCCTCTCCAGTGTCACTGGTGAGGATTCAAGCTCCTTTATTACTGGCCCAGAGTGGGGGCGTGTCAGTTCTATTCCTCAGTGGCAGAATGCTGATGAAAAGAACAGTATATCAGATAGAAATGATACATGCAGTGTATCTTGGCATGCATGCACAATATGTGCATGTGTGTATGCCCACCAGCTCAGACACACATCTATGTAGTTCAACCCACTCAGAAGTCCATAGAAAAGTACTGGTGTTCACTGTTTCTTCTATGTTATAGATATGCCTATTCAGCCTAGATCAGATGCAGTGTTTTGCAGCTAAGCACAGACAACGTGCTCAAGCAACACAAGACAAAAAAAAATCAAGATGCAAGGAAAAACAACCATATAAACTGCTCAAAAGAGTTTAGAAAAACAAAATCATGGAAACTGCACTAGAAATATGACAGTCTCTAAAAACAGGATTTTTGCCTAATAAAACACATTTTAGTTTAGACAAGTAGAAAAGTATGTACAGCAAAATAAGATGTCTTAACCTTTACATACTGCAAAGAGCCCCTCTCTGGATCACATATGTCTCCCAGGTTAACTTTTCACACTAGGGAAATGATGACCCTTAATGCTTGGAAAATTATTTAAGTCACATCCCACTGATTAGCACCTTCAGCAATATAAATAAAGTCAAATATGTACACAAAAGCAAGCAGTGTTTCTATAACAACTTCAAACCACAAACATAAATGACCCAAAAACATTCTAGATGTATAACAAACTCCTAAAAAATAGGCCAACAATCATTACCCAATTCATTTTGAAATGAATCAGCTTAGATCACTACCTGCAAATTTAAAACCTATTATATACAAAAAGCTGCACTGTTGTTCACAATTCTGTCAAGAAACCTCTACACAAATCCGGAAACTTTAATCTATACCTAGTTTCTAATCTCAAAGTAAAACAAAAGCTGCTGCAGAAATTAAATCTTACTTCCATAGCTCTAGACCAATTTCCATCTGAATATCTCCATATTGCAGCCAACTCAAAAGCATATCTAGTAACAAGTCTTAAAATATCTATACATGTATTTTTACAAAATTATATAACATTCATGAAATTAGCAAGTTACAGACCAAAGAGACACATTATCATCCCTCTAGAATAGTTGAATATTGTATCCATAAGCAATTACTTGTCCACCAACTTACTATCTTCAATTGAACAGGACTTTTGCCCACATCATAGTACACAAACTTCCCTCTAACTTTCTGCAGATAACATACCTAGCTATAAATCAGGGATAGTTTGCTGCATCACTTTTCTGACATTTCTCAATTTTTCCGAGTTTTCATTTCAGTTCCCATTACCATCTCATGCAAAACCTCAGTTCTAGATAGCCTTTCAACTATACAATGATTTAAAAGCTATCTTCCTGATCACGCAGTGTACATTTGATGGGTACCTATTCGAGCTACACGAAGAAAGCCAGCAACTGTGGGCTGTAAATACTAATTTATTAGTTATACATCCAAAAGAGCTTCAATTGAAAATAACAGACCGGTTTCGGCTTGGATATTACCTAGCCTTCCTCAGTGTAGATTGGATGTATAACTAATAAATTAGTATTTACAGCCCACAGTTGCTGGCTTTCTTCGTTTTGTTTCAAGGTTGGTTTAGCCGTGCAACAGTTTCCGTGCAGGGGAAGGAAATTTGGATACCTAAGCTACCAGCAAACTAATGTATAGGAGGCACACGATGGTCAATCCTTCAATCATTGTTTAACACTTTTATCAATAATATGTATAAATTGACATTTATCAGCACTATACTAATGTAATATCATTAGCGGACCAGAGTTCCGCTGTGGCGACCCCTAACCGTGAAAAGCCGAAAGAAGAACTAATGTAATGTACAAATGACTCCACAATAATATGCTCAGCCTAAACATTTCAACAGCTATTAACCAAAAAATTAAATTTCAATCCTTACTAAATGACCAAGGAATCCAGTTTAACATTAAATGCCAAAAAAAAGCAAAACTATTTCTTGTAACTCAACTAACACCGATACCACGTACCTCTTCATTTTTTAATGACTCAGTCATAATACAAGTATCTCATACTACACTGCCTGGTTAATTACAGATCAAAAATTGAAATTCAATCACATCAATTATGTTGTACAAATAAATCCACAAAAAATAGGTATGTTACAGCAGGCAAAACCATTCCTAACTGACCGAGGTAAGCAAGCAGCTAACACCATCCTCCTTTTCTGTCTACAGTTTGCTTCCCCAATTCTCACAAAAACTCAAATAACCACATTACTCAAACATGACCATTGCTATCACATAACAAAGGTTACTGAAAACCTGCCAAACAAGTTTCACTCCTACCTCATACTCTACAACCTAATTTTAAATTATTGCACACAATAAATCTTTTACCCAACTCAAGATACTTCACGATATCCTATATAAAGCAAATAAAACCCCTTTGGCATGTAATTTATTCAGTGATATAATCATACTAGACAGCTGAGAACATTGCCACCAAATCAACCAATTACTTCCAAATATCCTACTCACTATGAAGATTGCCTTTTACCTGTTTATGTTGCAATATATGTAACTTATTACCACCACACATAAGGCTAGAACAAAACAGTATGCAACATTAACAAAAAATATTTCACTTATAACTGGGACTTTCCAATTATGTAAAACAAATAATTATAACCCTCTGCATACATATACTTTACCATAATGTAGACACTATATTGTATTAGTAGAAAACAACATTAATTCTACTTCTGTACGTCTCACTTTCCTAGCCACTCTCACCTACACTTCAAATATTAACAAAGTTTCCCTTACTAATTGCCCTCTTCTCTTGTTTCTATTCAATCTTTGTGGAACACTACTTTAGCCCTGTTCCTTATTTAGTTTCCTATTATCTTTTCTTCTTCAGTCATACATGTTGATATACTCAATCCTACATGCATACATACATTGTCACCAGTTATTAGCCTTTAGTACTTTTACTAAAATGCAATTTATGAAGACTTCCAAGATGGCTGCACATTTAACAGCTTAATTCTAGCTCTCCCAGTGTGAAAACAAACTCAACAGAGAAGGCCAGTGAACTTCTGTGTTTCTGGGCAAATGTTAGTAACTATCTAGTAAGTGCACCGCCCGGATGCCAGGAAAAAAGAAATTATTTCCATTTACTTTCCAGGAGTCCAACTGGGCCTAAAATAGCCCACTTTCAGCAAAGGCCCAAGAAGAAAAGCTCCAGAGATTACATTGTTGTAACAGAATAATATTCATATAAGATACATGATTTGTACAGCGTACTGTTCATATAGGACGCATGTTAAGAAATCAAACGAGGTATATATATTGTAGAAAACAGATAAAAAAATGCAAAATAGTTTAAATACAGAGGACCTGAGAGAAAATTAGCTACAAAAGTACAATAATTGTGGAAAAAAACACTGATTGGGAAAAGTACTCCAGCTGTTCAGCAAAAAAGATTGCAAGCTTTTTTGGGGTTTTTTTTGAAGGAAAAAAAAAAGCACTGCAAGGTCCAGACACAATTAAATAAAACATTTTTTTTCTTAATAGTACTATTTTATAGTGTATGAAGTTTTCTTAGCGGTTTTTAAGTGTAATGGGGATACTATTGCAAACAGGTGTTCCTGAGTTGCTTTCTTCTTTTTTCTTTTCCTCCTTGCTCATTTCTAAGAAATGTAGGCACTGCAATATATTGCATACATATACACATAAAAGTCTTACTCAAAGAGCATGACAAAAGAAAAAATAATGTGCTTTTTCTCATTTTTGCATGGGAGAATGGCTGGATTTAGGCACTTAGCTTGATCTAGTAACAACTTTTAAGGGAAAGCAAGTAAATGAAAAAAATATTTAATATAAGTTTTTTTTCCCAGCAAATAAATGTATGCTTAGCAGCAATTCTGTATCTAGTCCTCATGTCTCCATGGAGACAACCTGATCAAGAGAAATTGGCTACCATCTGATCAAGAGAAATTGGCTACAATCTTCTTCTTTCGGCTTTTCCCCGGTTAGAGGTTGCCACAGCGGATCACCTGTCTGCTCATGATTGGCAATTGAGTTTTATGGTGTTGAGGTGCCAGCCCAGCACCCAACCTTCCACAGAAGGCACACACTCACACCTAGTGCCAATTTAGAGTGTCCAATCCATCTACAGCATGTTTTTGGGATGTGGGAGGAAACCTGGAGGAAACCCACACAACCACAGGGAGAACATGCAGATTCCACATAGAAGGCACCCCCGCCAAGGATTGAACCAGAGAACCTCTTTGCTGTGAGGTGGCAATGCTAACTGCTGCACCACCATGGCCGCCCTGAAATTGGCTACAATCTGATGACAGAAATTGGCTAGGAGATAACGTTTCCTATATTCTTAAGGTTGAGAAGGGTGATAAACCAGAAGTTAGCAAAGAAGTTGCTTGGCTCATATAAATCCAAGTCCAAAGAAACACCAAGAACTTTATTACAACAAAGCTTTTGGATACAAATCCAAGAGTACATATCAGTTGTATACATTTTTGAAAAGTCACATGAATACAGTCAGCCTATAAACATAAGACATTAAATAACCATTAAAAACAATCAATAAGCTTCAAAACCATATAAAATATTAAAATACATTAAATATATTTTTCTTAGTGTAAATCATTTTGTAACCAAAACTGGTTTTATATTAACCATATTATTTAATCCTGACTAAGCATCAGCTCTCAGCTGAATTATCCAAGCATATTCTCTTCTTTCTAGTACATTGTTTAAATCACCATCCCTGATTTGTTTATGTACTACATCTATCACGCTAAACTTAAAAGTATGTTCAGGACCTTTTTCTAATGCATGCTTACTCAGTGCATTTATTTCTATTTGCCTATGTATATTTGATTTATGCTCTATTATGAGTTCTTTTAATTTTCTACTACTCTTGCCTACAGAGACGAACATAATGTGCATGTCGCTAAACAGACAATATTAGTTGTATTACAAGTAGCTGCATATTTAAATATATAAGTTTCTCCCGTATTTGGATGTTTTAACATAGTGCTATTTTTTTAGAAATATCTTCAAAACAGCTACATACGAGAATATTTGCCAGCTTTAAGGGCATGTTGTTGTTTCTTTATACTTTAAAGATCTTTACAACATAATTTAATTTCTAAATTCTGAGAAGTCTAGAAGACAAGCCTAGCTTTGCAGATAGAAATTTTCAGAATATGAAAATCTTTATAACAATTTCATTTTTAAAGTATAAAGAAACAGCAACATACCCTTAAAGCTGGCACATATTCTTGTATGAATTGTAGACGTTGTGAAGACATTTATAAAAAAGATAGCACTTTGTTCTATCTGCACTATGTTCAAACATTCAAATACAAGAGAAAACTATATATTTAAATGTGCAGCTACTTGTAATACAGCTAATACTGTCTATTTAGCGACATGCACATTATGTTCATCTTTTTATGTAGGCAAGAGTAGTAGAAAATTAAAATAGTGCATAATAGAGCATAAATCAAATATACGTAGGCAAGTAGAAATAATTTGCTGAGTAAGCATGCATTAGGAAAAGATCCTGAACATACTTTTAAGTTTAGAGTGATAGATGTAGTACATAAACAAATCAGGGGTGGTGATTTAAACAATGTACCAGAAAGCAGAGAATATGTTTGGATAATTAGGCTGAAAGCGGATGCTGAGCCAGGATTAAATAATATGGTTAGTGTAAAACCTATTTTGGTTAAAAAAAACAGAATGATTTACACTAAGGAAAATATATTTAATGTATTTAAATATTTTATATGGTTTTTGAAGCTTGATCGTTTTTAACGATTATTTAATGTGGTTAATTAATCTTATGTTTTTATAGGCTGACTGTATTAATGTGACTTTTCAAAAATGTTTATAACTGATATGAATGCTTTTAGAGATATACTAGCACTGATGAAGGATATGTAAACAAAAGATTTGTTGTAATAAAGTTCTTGGCATTTCTTTGGAGTTGGACTTTTATGAACTAGCAGATAAATTTCTCTGAAAGCATTCATGTGTTTTCCCAGTTGAGACGGCTTTAAACATAAGACAAAACCAGACAGCACTTAGCAGAAGCACAGGCTGCACCATGCATCCTAGCATGGATAACCTTTCTTTAAGGTTAACACGTCTGAGTGTGGCTCGTCAGTTTGGGACATTTGTTCCTGTTAGGAGGGTAAACTTCAACATTTGAAAATGTACAAAGTTTTCTGCATTAGTATTAAGTTAATAGGTTTTATGGGGTATTGGGCGTGTATGAGTGTGTGTTTTTTGAGGGTTTTTAATAAAATTCTGTAAGCTGCGACATAGGCTGAAATGGATATGACAAAAAACAATTGTAAAAAAAGTTCAACCTGCCAGACAGTGTATGCATGTAACAAAAGCTGGAACTAGACATTTAACAAAAAAGCTGTTACACATAAAAGGTGGGAATAATAACCTTTTAATACAATGACACTTTCTGTAATCACTTCAAATGGTCTCACAGATAAATAAAAGAAAGAGTAGTGAACTATATTAAAAAAGTAGAGGGCAAATAGATATGCTACAGGGGACACACTGGGAAAGAACAGAACATGTGAATTTGATAAAAAGGTTTTCAGGATGGTTATTCAGCAGAATACCTGGGACAATGGAAAAGAGGAGTATTAATATTAACTGCAAGAGGAGCTCCAATAGTGACAGAAGAGAGTAAAAAAGATAATAATGGTATATTTATAGTACTAAGGAGCTACTGGCAAGGGAGGAGGATAAACTGCTATAGTGGAACTCAAGGGGTTGGGAGGGTGACTTAATGGCTAAGGCATTTGCCTTACAAACACAAGGTGCAGGGTTTGAGTCTCACAAGGGATAACTGGCTAGGGTTGAAATGGCTCACAAGGGCAGTTAGCTTAGTACTGAACAATGAACTTAGAAAATTCTGGGAGAAATAATCAGCTTTTCAGCAAGGAATATTAACTATAGATGGGGACTGGAATTTGATTTGCAGCAGTGAAGATGTGTCTTGGGGGCCCAGAAAGGAAAGTATGACAAATGAGGGTAGACAGTTGAAGAAAGTTATGAAAATATTTGGCATGGAAGATGTGAATTCAGCACTTGGAGTTTGAAGGGAATTTACATATTATTCCTCAAAATACAAAAAAGTACAGTTTTGTACCTACCATAAATGTAGATGTTCGAAGATCCACATTGCTGCAGTCCTTACACTTGGGTAGTCCGCTGTCCACGGTCGGCCCGAATATCAAAGTATAAGGCTGACGTCGGTCAGGGCGCATTTAACTGACGTCAGGACGTCAGGGTACAAATGCGCATGACCGGCGTCATATCCTCAGTCTTTTCTTGCCCCAGATCTCAGAAGACCTTAAAAATAAAGGTCAAAACCAAAAGACAGCAAACAAATAACCAACCACCCTTGCACTAACTATATGTACAATATATACAATATACACAATATGTACAACCCAACCCACACAACCACCTCCAACTACAGAGGGAAGGAGGGAGGGTATTGGACTGCAGCAATGTGGATCTTGAACATCTACATTTATGGTAGGTACAAAACTGTACTATGTTCTTCATCTCACATTGCTGCAGTCCTTACACTTGGGTAGAATCCCAAAGCAGAGGTAAGGGAGGATGGCTAACTATAAGGAAGCAGGAGCTGCCAAAATGCCCTGCAAAACCGCAGTGGCAAAACCAGCCCTGGACTTAGAGTAAAGTGGCAGGTGATAATGCCTAGAGAAAGTATGCACAGAACTCCAAGTAGCTGCCTCCAAAATATCCTTGGTTGCCACTCCCCTTAAAAAAGCTGTTGAAGTGGCAGTAGCCCTAGTGGAATGAAGCCTAATCCCAGCTGGAACTTCCTTGCCATGATGGGAATAACAGAAAGCAATGCAAAACCCAATCCACTTAGAAATAGTTTGTTTTGACACAGGCTTGCCCTGAGAACTCAAAGCAAAAGAAACAAACAACTGCTGAGACTGCCTGAACCCTTTAGTTCTGTCCAAATAATAACGCAACTGCCTGTGTACATCCAAAGTGTGCAAAATCTTTTCCCCCTTATTTTGGGGATTTGCATAAAAAGTAGGCAAATTAATAGTCTGGTTCAAAGCCACACTAGAAACCACCTTAGGCATAAAGGAAGGATTAGTACGTAATGATACCCTATCCTTATGGAAAATCAAGAAAGGCTCAACTGCCATAAGGGCCTGTAATTCAGAAACCCTTCTTGCAGAGGTAATGGCCAACAAAAAAGCAGTCTTCCATGATAAATATTTCAACTCAGCAGTAGCTGCAGGCTCAAAAGGTTGTAGAGTGAGTTTCTCCAACACAAAATTGAGATCCCAAGCAGGAGTAGGAGCTCTTCGTGGGGGTCTTATATTCTTTGCCCCTCTAAGAAATTGCTTGAACAAAGGATGAGAAAACAATGGCGGGTCGCAATCATAGTGAGCTGAAATTGCTGCAGCATGAACTTTAATAGAAGAGAAAGACAAACCTTTGTCTAGTAACTCAGTAAGATATTGAAGAGCCACACACAAATTAGGCTCAGAAACATCAAAATCTTTTGCTGTACTCCAAAATAAAAATCTCTTCCATTTACCAGCGTACACTTTCCTTGTACTAGGCCTTCTAGCTTCCAAAATAACATTCAAAACTTGCTGAGGAAGTGGAGGCCCATTATGGTTCAAAACAGAATATGCCATGCTGTTAGGTGCAGAGAGTGAAGCTTGACATTGAGCAAATGGCTGTCCTCCTGTGACAACAGGTGTGGAATCGAAGGCAAAGGCCATGGAGGCTTCCGTACTAGACTTCTTAGTAATGGGTACCAGTGCTGTCGAGGCCAATCTGGAGCTATTAAAATCATCCTTGGCTTGTCCTGTCTGACCTTCAGAAGTACCTTTGGGAGGAGAGGCAGAGGTGGAAAGGCATACACATGAAGATTGTTCCAATTGAAAGAAAGAGCATCCACTCTCCAAGCTGTGGGATGAAACCTTTTCGTGCAAAACTTTGGCAGCTGATGGTTTAGTGGAGAAGCGAACAGATCTATGTCTGGAGTTCCCCATGACACTGTCAATTTCTGAAATACATGAGGATCCAATTTCCACTCGGGGATCCATAATTGTCTGCTCAACACATCTGCTAAGGAGTTCTGTGCTCCTGGCAGAAACCTTGCCTGAAGATTGAGCTGTAAACTGAGAGCAGTCTCCCACAAAATCATTGCTTGCCTGCATAGAGGATAAGAATGCATTCCCCCTTGCTTGTTGATGTACCACATGACAGTTGTGTTGTCTGTTAGAATCAACACCTGTCCTGGAAGAAGGAATTCTTTGAAAGCTATTAATGCAAACTGGACTGCGAACATCTCCTTCATGTTGATATGTAGATGTTGTAGTCTGACAGGCCACTTGTCTTGTATCCACTTTCCATTTAGATGAGCTCCCCAAGCTTTGTCTGAGGCATCTGTCGTTAAAATCTGACTTGCCTCTGGCCGGGTCACAGAGAGTCCCTTGTTTAGGTGACATTCCTGAGCCCACCACAAAAATTCCTTCTGAACGCAAGGTATTATTTGAATGACAGTGTCCAGATCCTGGCAGTGCTGTGTCCATACATTTTTGAGATACCATTGTAGCTTCCTCATATGCAGTTTGGCATTGGGAAGCACCAGAATACAAGATGCCATGAACCCTAAGGCTTGAAGGACTGTCCTTGCAGTCAGCCCGGACTGATGAGATAGTTGATGGAAGTAAAGGGATAGACTTGTTTGTCCGGGGTTAAAAAGGCCATCTGGGCTGCTGTATTCAGTCTCACACCCAGAAAGCACATGTCTTGAGAGGGTACTGGACTGGACTTTATTTCGTTCACAGAATACCCTAGGCATCTTAGCACTGCTATCACATATTCCAAATGATGAAGAAGCTCTTCCCTTCCTTGAGCCAGAATTAGGCAGTCATCCAAATAAGGATAGATCTGTATTCCTTTTAGTCTGAAGAAAGCTATCACTGGAGCCAGAACTTTCGTCAACACTCTGGGCGCAGTAGATAAGCCAAAGGGCAATGCAGAGAACTGATAGTGAGAAGTCCCAGCTCGAAAACGCAGATACTTTCTGCAACTGAGTCTGATAGGAACATGAAGGTAAGCCTCCTTGAGATCCAAAGTTACCATCCAATGATCTTTGCCCAGCAGAGGTAAAAGCTGCTGCAACGTCAACATTTTGAACTTGGGAATGTCCAGATAAGTGTTGAGGATAGATAAATCCATAATTGGTCTCCACGTGTTCCCCTTCTTTGGTACTAGGAACAGGCGAGAATAAAATCCTAGGCCCACTTCTGGCAGAGGGACCGGCTGTATGGCCCCTAGTTGGAGCAACAGAGAAACCTGTTTGTGAGCCTCTATTCTTTGTTGAGGAGGAACGTCCGGCATGCCTTTGAAAGGAGGCAAGGTATGGAAATAAAACCTGTAGCCGTGGTGTATGACATCCAATACCCATCTGTCCTGGGTAATTAAACTCCAATTTTCTTTGAAAAGTGCCAACCTTCCTCCCAAAGGTGCTGCCAGACGAGCAGGCTCTGGCAGCTGAAAAGGTAGGTCATTGGGTCTGCTTACGAAAGGACTGACCCCTGCCCTCACCCGAAGCCAGTGCAGGAGAACTCCCTGTTCTAGGCCTGAAAGAGCCCTGAGCTCTGCCCTTACCACGTCTAGATCTACCCCTAGACTGGGAATCATAAGAAGGATACGTCCACCCCTTAGTAGGCCAATTATTACTAAACTTTGGAGGCTGGACCTGCAAAAAATCTTTAACAGTCTGCATAGACTTAGCCTTGTCTTCCATTTTCTTTAAGACTGTCTCAACAGGAGGACCAAACAACACGTCAGATTGTAAAGGAGCATCTAAAATCCTTGTTTTAACATGTTCAGACAAATTCTGATCCCTCAGCCAGGCATGCCTGCGAAGAACAGTCCCAGTGGCAGCCACCCTAGACGAGGCCTGTACAGCATCAAAACCACATTGCAAAGAATGCTTACCCACCTGTTCAGAAACATGTACTAAATCTTGCAACTCTTTACAATCAATACCTACTGCCAGAGCATCAACCTTAGACTTCAATTGTGAAAGGAGATAGTTTTGGTATTTCAACATGTGAAACTGGCAATTCAGAGCCCTCATAGCAAGAGTGGAAGAAGTATAAACTTTCTTTCCCCATCTATCCAAGGCCCTAGCCTCCTTGTCTGTAGGAACCGGATTCTTAACAACAGAAGCCTTAACACCCTTAGGCCCCTGGCTAACAGCTTCTGGGTCTGCCCTAGGACTCTTAAAAATATACTTATGAACTTCAGGCACCCTGTAATACCTATCCGGCTTAACAGGAGCAGGAGGCAAAGAATCAGGATTAAGAGAAGCCTCTGTAAAAACATCTTCCACTACATCCAAAACAGGAGGTATAGCCAAAGGCCTATGCTGGGGTAAAAACAGAAATTCCCTAAGCCGTTTCCTGGAATCAGAGAAGTCCTGACCTTCCCACTTAAAATGCTCCCTCATAGAATGAAGTTTCCGAAAAAGAAAAATCCTCAGGAGGAGTAGCAGAAGGAGTAGAATCATCCACATCAGAATCAGAATAAGGAGAGTACTCCTGCAAGTCTTCAGCCGAAGACTCTGAAACATCTGAAGCTTGCTCAAAACCCCCCAGCTCAGGCTCCACCCTAGGTCTCTTAGCAGGAGGGGGCATAGAACCCCTAATCAAAGTAATCAAATCTTCTGCCATTTTAAGCATAGTACCTGAAGAGCTAGGGGTAACACCAACTGAAGCTAAACCTGGCCTGCCCCTGGGAGAAGCCGTAGAAACAGAAGGAGAGGGCCTAGCCACCTTAGGAAGGGAGGGGAGTATAGTAACCTGAGAAGCCCCCTCAGCCTGACTTGCCTCCTGAGAGGCCACATCTTGCAATAATAAGGTCTCACTCTGGGAACACAAAGAAATCTCCGGTGGAGCCACCGGCTCCACCGACACCTCTACAGAACCGGCGTCCGGTACAGACGGTTCTTCTAGCCTAGGCTTAACTGCCTTGTCCTTGCGCTTCTTCGAGGAAGCGGGCGCCGGAGCATCCGACGGCATTTTATAATTGCACCGCTTCCCAAAGACTAACCTTGCACAATCCAACCTTCTCTTTATAGTGCGTTTATTAAATCTAGCACAAGAGCGACAGCCAACAACGTCGTGCTCAGGCCCTAAGCAAGGAATACACAAAGTATGATAATCTCTATGCGGTATCTGTTTCCCACAAGAAACGCAATTATAAACTTTTTCTGACATCCGGTAAATGACTGAGGCAAGAAAAAACTAAAATATTCCCCAACGGGGTACTTAGCCAACTTTGAACTCTGTCTGAAACTTCTAAATCGAAAAATCTCAGAATGCCAACAGGCACTTGCAATGCTGCTTCTGCATCGGACCATGCGGCAAAAAAGACTGAGGATATGACGCCGGTCATGCGCATTTGTACCCTGACACCCTGACGTCAGTTAAATGCGCCCTGACCGACGTCAGCCTTATACTTTGATATTCGGGCCGACCGTGGACAGCGGACTACCCAAGTGTAAGGACTGCAGCAATGTGAGATGAAGAACATCTGGGCTAGACTAGACAGAATTTATATTCTACAGGAACATGTGCATTTAATTGAAGGTCTTGATATGCACCCAATAACCATTTCAAATCATGTGCCAATAACAGCTAAAATAAAGACACAGGGTAATGAAATAAAAATGAGACACTTGCACTTTCCCACCTCTATCTTGGAAAAGAGAGAATTTAAGGAATGGGTAGTTGAAATTATTCAGGAGCTATTAGAGAAGACAGACATTTCTTCTGAAAATATGGCTAGAGAGTGAGATAAAATTAAAGTGGAGTTTAAAAATAGGGTGGAAATAAAAGAAAGGGAGATATGATTAAGCAGTAAATTATTTAGAGGGACTGACAAATGTTAAAGTATTGCAGAATTAGGGGAATCTCACAGAAAAAGAGGAGGAGCAACTGCAGAATGCTAAACAGAAAATAAGGGATTGTCTCGATAATATGCATGAGTTTAGAAAGACTGCTGTTAAGCAAATGTTTTTTTGATAATGCTAGAGCACAAAAACATAATGACTCAGGCAACAGAAAGTGGAAAGGGCTGTTGCCAAGCTTAGGTAGCATATAACAAGGAAGGTAACAAGAGATCCTGTAGAGGAGTTAGAAATATTTCAGAAATTCTATGAAAGTCTGTATAAAGTAGAGAAATATGGAAATTAAGAAACGGTACAAATGGAAATGTTTACAGAAAAATTAAGTACTGCCAAGGTTAGAGGTAGATGAGGCTCAGTAACTAACAGGATAGCAGGAGAACAGATAAAAATGGTGATGTATAACCAATCTACAGGAAACTCCCCAGATGGTATTCCTGTGGAAGGTTGGAAAATAGGAGAGAAAAAATGATGAACATCTGAAAGGTTTTGTTTAACAGTATTTTGAGAAGTACCAACATCCTGGAAGAAAGCGGTGGTAGCTGTAATACCTAAACAGGGTAAAGATCCATCAGATCCAGCTTCATACAGGCCCATTTCAGTACTAAACCATGATTATAAAGTGTTTATGTCTATAACGGCTAAAAGAATGGCAAATGTGATGCCAAAATTGACAGATATGGATCAATGTAGTTCTGTGGAGGGGAGGCAAATATTTGACAACATTAACAGAACACTGATGACCCAGGGGGAGGCAGAATTTAAGAAAATACCACTGTTTTTGGTGTGTCTTGACGCAAAGAAATCATTTGGCAGAGTAAGCTGGGACTTTATGAGCAAGGCAATGGAAGCATTTGCATTCCCTGATAAAATAAGGTTGATTAGAAAGACATATGCAAAATCAGAGGTGCAAATTAAAGTGGGTGTGGTCCTCTCTGATAATTTCTGCTTGAGCAGAGGAATCAGGCAGGCTGTCCTCTTTCCCCTTTATTTGCATTGTATTTAGAACCACTAGTAAAGAAAAGATGGGACTCAGAAATTCACGGATATACTTGGTATGGTAATCAAGAAAAGCTGGCTCTATTTACAGATGATATTATTTTAACTTTGACAAAAACAGAAAAAAAGGACATTGCAGTGCTGTAGAACATTTTGAGACAGTTTCAAATCTTTTCAGGATACAAAATTAATGAAGCTAAAACAAAGGCAATATTGGTAAATTATGTACCCACACACAAATTAGTTCAGCAATATCCATATTTATGGGGATATGATAAAATGAAGTATTTAGGAGTATGGATTAAAAATGATTCCACTGTGACAGCTAAGGATATATGGGAAGAGACTAAAAAAATAATACAAAAGCGGAGGAATTGGAAGCAATTATATAGATATGGATAGTAAGATACAAGCAGTTAAAATGTTTTAGTCCCTTTAGTCTTATACACAGGTCAACCAATTTTTTATCAATGAGAGGATAACTGGTGGATGGCAATAAAGAGCTGAAGGATTTTATCTAGGAGGGAAAAACAGCAAGAGTCAAGTGGGATAAGCTGAATCTTTCACAGGCAGAAAACTAATTCAAAGTGGAAAGGGATGATGATGAAACAGGAGCGGGCTCAAGAAACAAGAAGAGACTGGGACTTTGGATGCAGATCTTTAAGGAGAACAACAATAATCATACAGAATATTACATTCATAAAGTAGCAAAAATAAGGAACTAAGCCAACACAGGAATGGAGAAAGGAGATTCTGGTTATAGGGATGCAATTAGGGATACAAACAGGGGGTTGGAATTTATTGGAGAAAAGGAACAAAGGTATTGGCAGAAAATAAGTAGAAAGGGAAAGGTAATAGAATGAGAAGATGCCAAAAATGTATTTGGACTGTAGGTTAGAGATTACCTTCCATATCATAGATTGGTATCAGAGTATAGGCAGAGATAAATAAATGGGGGAGTCTTAAACAAAGGACTAGCACTGGTAGAGTTTTTAATAGAATGTAGAACAGAAGCTGCCATTAAAAAAAATTATTAGAGCATACAAAATATTGCATGATAACTATAAGAATCAATCAGAGGAGGTTACAAAGGATTGGGAAGAGACTGGATAAGCAATTCACAAAGAAACAATGGGCAGGGGGGATATATGTATGTCTCCCTAATATGCAATAAAATTAAGAAGACTTAGGATTTTAGAAATGTTCACATAGATATTTTTATACCCCAGGTAGACTCCAGAGAACTTTTCCTCAGGTAGACAGCAAATGTTGGAGGTGTGTTTGGGAAGAAACAGGCAAATGAGAACACATTTTCTGGGAGTATTACGAGTTGGCAGACTTTAGAAATTCCCTGCAGACTACTCTGCCCAAGATACTGGTTGAGCAAATTGGTGTAACTACGTAAAGGATTTTTCTGAGCTATGACACAACTAAAATTCCCTAGACATAGCAAGGCTTTGCTGAGCCTCATTATGGTGGCTGCCAAAAAAGCAATTACTAGAAAAAGGAAATCAAAATCTAAACCAACTGCACTAGAAGCAGTGAATATAGCAACAGAGATAAAACAACCGAACTGAGATTTTAAAAAAAGGGTAGGAGCAAATTACATAAGGAAAAAAATGGGAATTGAGAGAACAATACATATAGGGGAGGAATGAGGTTTAAAACAAGGCAGGACTTAAACGAGCTATGTAATGTATGTTTGACAATGACGGGGAAGCTAAGTGATATATAATGTTTGCAACTTGGATTATGTCAATATGGCTCATGATGTAAAATGCAGCTGGGATTATGTCAATATGGTTTGTTTTCATGTATACAAATGTATGACTGCCTATGTCATAAGTGAATTTAATAAAGATGTTTCTTGTTTCAAAAAAATAAAATGCAATTTATGAATAATGTGTATATACATGGCTATATTAATACTTACACAAGCCATTACTGTTGGCCTGTTGTAATTGTTGTGTAATGGAACTTTTCTCCCCAGGGCTTCAATGAAAAGGGACTATTACAATCAATATACACATTAATGGTTAAATGGAATGAATGAATACCTAAACAATTCTACTTAAAGTGAGCCCATGTAAGTCATTTACAGAGATGTACACATTACCCATGGCATCTAGAACTATGGAATACAAGCAGTGATATTCAAAATTTAGTGGTGGTTACTTCCCATTCTGGTAACCTTTTTCCCGCCTCTCCTCGACTAGTTTAGACCAGTTTACAGGCATTGCTGTATTCTGGGCTGTGGTGTAGTTCCTGTGTTGTCCATTACCTTACTTGGATAGAAGGAAGTTTCTTTGCTCACCAGTGGGAGTGGGGAGCCTTGAGCAGCCTACCTGTCCCTGTAGGAAGTGACCTCAGCACAAGAGCTGTAGTAATTGGTTGTTTTGGACCATTTCTAGCTCTTTTGAAGTTCCCTGTTTAAAATCCACCTCTGGGCATTTTTTTCTGGCTATACTGCTCAGACAAGCTCCTTGTGGTCCTGCAGAGTGGTCCTAGCTACAGAGAACTCAGAAAAGCGACTACTTTCTGGATTTAAGTATCTTTGCTGTTTTTTTACTTGAAATTGCTTCTCTAGCTTACCCTAAACAAGCTTAAACTGTTTTTTAGCTGTTTGCTGCATTATTTCAATATCTGCACTTAAAGTTACTTTTTAGTCGAATTTGATCGAAAGTTTGTTTGTTTGTTTAATTTAACTGTTGACACTGCCCACTAAAGTGTGCTAGCCTGTGTAACTGATTTATTACTGTTTCTGCATTTTATGTGTGTTTCTATCTAAAAACAAAAAAAAACAAAAAAATAATTCTCGTTTTCCCGCCTCTCCTCGACTAGTTTAGACCAGTTTACAGGAATTGCAGTATTCTGGGCTGTGGTGTAGTTCCTGTGTTGTCCATTACCTTACTTGGATAGAAGGAAGTTTCTTTGCTCACCAGTGGGAGTGGGGAGCCTTGAGCAGCCTACCTGTCCCTGTAGGAAGTGACCTCAGCACAAGAGCTGTAGTAATTGGTTGTTTTGGACCATTTCTAGCTCTTCTTTTGAAGTTCCCTGTTTAAAATCCGCCTCTGGGCATTTTTGCGCGGTTGTGCGCATAGCGCAGTGCCAGTTAAACTTCTTCTGGCTCCGCCAAGTCTGCTCCTCAAATTATCCCTTAAGGAAGCTCTACTCTTAGTATAATCAGACTACTCGCTATATTATAAGCCTAGCACTTGTTCTCAAAACTTCTCTACTAAGTAAGCACTCTCGTACTAAGTAAGCACTACATCCATCTACCACCCCTGTGAATATCCACTTCCCTTAAAGGCACAGCACTCCCTTATACTATCCTAGCATGTTGAGTGGTAGATTACTGGCGTCCTCTCCAGTTCAGCTGGTTAATCTGGGTATCTTGAGACAATGCTACAATTGTCTCATACACAGACAACCCTCTCCTCCTCCCAACAAACACAAATACATGTGAGAGATGCAACTATATAGCCAAACTGGAGGCTGAACTCTCTCTCACCTCAGGGATGGCATGATCAGACAGGAGGAGATGGTAACCACACACACAACAAACCCAGTCCCACATAGACCTACCACAACTGCAAACCAAACATATAAAAACACAAAGACATACTCGGAGGCTCTAATAAAAAACTTACCAAAACAACAGAGGCTCCCCAAAGCAGACATCCAAAAATCCACCACCTCAAAACAAAACA
The DNA here is from genome assembly GCF_019279795.1 of Protopterus annectens. Classification (NCBI taxonomy): domain Eukaryota; kingdom Metazoa; phylum Chordata; order Ceratodontiformes; family Protopteridae; genus Protopterus; species Protopterus annectens. The sequence goes on along the minus strand of NC_056725.1, from coordinate 762,768,062 downwards.
CACGCAACACATACTTCAGTAAATCAGTGTGTCAATCAATCACAGCCCTTAAGGCCAAACACCATGCCTGATACACTAGTAATAGGTGACTATAGTCAGACACACTGATGTCCCGCTTACCTGGCTGAACAAGGAGAGGGTGACTGTGAGCTGCCTATCGGGAGCTAGGATCCGCCACATAACACACACACTCAGGTCACTCCAAAGCAAGTACAAATATGACTCAGTCATTGTCCATGCTGGCGTGAATGACCTGAGACATACCTCCCTGGACTACATGAAGAGAGACATACAGGAGCTCTCTGATTATGTAGCCCAGGCTGGTATGACCCTGACCCTGAGCAGCATCTTGCCCTCACCAAGAATGATGCCACAATACAAAGACAAGATGATCAGCTTTAATAATTGGCTCAAGTACTGGTGTCATTCTAAGGGGATCCAATGTCTGTCTGCCTGGGATGACATGTTGGACAAGCCACGCTGCTTCGCAAGGGATGGCTTGCACTTGTCACCACTGGGCTTCCGGATATTGGCTAAGGCTCTTGCCACCCCCATAGTGCCTTTTTTAGGCAAGGCTCAAAAGACAAACCCACCTCCTTAGAAAACAAAAATGGAAAAAAAACTAAGGGTAATGCTGCTCAACGCCAGAAGTCTAAATCTCAAGATGCAGGCACTCAATGCACTCCTCAGTATGGAGAACATAGACGTCTGTGCAGTAACTGAAACCTGGTTCAAGGCTCCTGAGAGCACCCCAGCGCTACCAGGCTATACCTCATATCATGCTTTTCGGCCCCAAAACCCGGGCCGAACCACAAAGGGAGGGGGAGTGTCCATATTCATCAAGGAAACCCACACCTCCAGGTTAGTAGCTACACATGAAGCATCGGAGACCATACAGGTGCAACTAACCATAGGCAAAACTGCTATACAACTGGTAGCATGTTACAGACCACCCTCCCAATCTTAGGAACCCCACTCAACCTTCCTGAAGACATTGGAGGATATGAATGTATCACAAAATACCATCATACTGGGAGACTTCAACTACCCAAACATAGATTGGGTACATTATTCTAGCCCTAACACTCTAGCCCAAAGGTTCCTGGAATTCATAAATTCAAATGCACTGGAACAACTAGTCACCTCTCCCACTAGGGGAGATAATATACTAGACCTGATCATCACAAACATGGGGACAAAATGATCCACACCGGAGGTATACCCCTCACTAGTGAGATCTGACCACAAACTAATCACCCTGGATATACATATCCCACCTCCACCCCAGCACAAAGACCACAGTAAAAAACTTCTCAAAAGCAGACTTCACTCTTCTTAAGACTGAGATGGTATCCTTTAAGCCCACTGGGCCAGTGGATATCACATCCCACAATGCCGAATCCTTCACAAATGCTTTCTATGGACATCTCCAAGAATGCATGGATCATGCAATCCCAAATAAATCCAAGTCCCTCTCCACCAAAGGCAAGCGTCCTGTCTGGTGGACCTCAGCCATTAAATTGTATAACAAAAGAAGGAAGCTACTGCACGACAGAGCAAAATCCCATAAAGGGAAGACATCTCTGATCAACATTAGCAGAAAACTACGTTCTCTTATAAAAACATCCAAGGCCAACTTTGAGAGAAAAATCGCTAAGGACACTAAAGATAAAGTACAGTTTTGTACCTACCATAAATGCAGATGTCCGATAGGCATGCATCTGCAGTCCTTACAAATGGGTTGTCCTGTCGTCAGGCAGCCCTTCGGTCGGACGGATTCCAAAGTCTGGGTCTGGCCTCGGCTGGTGTCGCACTTCACCCAACGTCATAGCTGCAGTTCTTCGGGTATAAAGGCATCAGCCGACGCCATTTTCCTCAGTGTTTCTTGCCCCAGATGCCAGGTGCCGTCTAGGAAGGCTAAATTTGGATAAATGCAAATGGTTCCAAATAGTAGAAAGCAAACAAAAAATAAGCATGCATGTACATATATACAAACAAATACACCATAATAGATTCCCCCAGCTAGCTACAAGATGGGCAAATACCCTAGGAGTACCACAGAGGGGAAGGAGGGTGGGTAATCCTGACTGCAGATGCATGCCTATCGGACATCTACATTTATGGTAGGTACAAAACTGTACTATGTCCTTCAAGGATGCATCTGCAGTCCTTACAAATGGGTAGAATACCATAGCCAAACTGGGGAGGAGGAGAAATAAGATTATGGTGTAGTTAAGATCCCTTGCAAAACAGCAGTGGCAAAACCTGCTTGGGATCTGGAGTATAAAGGTAAATTATAATGCTTGGCAAATGTATGCACGGAGCTCCAAGTAGCAGCCTCTAAAATGTCTTTGGTAGCCACTCCTCGTAAAAAAGCTGTGGTAGTGGCTGTAGCCCTTGTAGAGTGAGGCCTGATGTTTTCTGGAGTTTTCTTCCCATGGTAGGAGTAACAAAATCTAATGCAATTTCCTATCCACTTAGAGATTGTCTGCTTTGAAATTGCTTTTCCTTCCATTCCTGTTGCATATTCTACCAGTAGCTGGTCAGTTTTTCTATTGCTCTTGGTCCTGTCCAGGTAGTAACGTAATTGTCTATGTACATCCAAGGTATGCAACAGTCTTTCTCCCCTGTTCTGTGGGTTGGGGAAGAATGTAGGTAGGTGGATAGCTTGGATTTAAAGATACCCTGGAGACCACCTTTGGCATAAAAGTAGGATTAGTTCTCATGGACACTATCTTGATGGAAGATCAGGAAGGGCTGTACTGTCATTAATGCCTGTAGCTCAGATACCCTTCTTGCTGAAGTGATTGCAAGCAGGAAAGCAGTTTTCCATGATAAGTACTGTAATTCTGCTATTGCTGCTGGCTCGAAAGGAGGGAGTGTCAACTTTTCTAGCACAAAGTTCAAGTCCCATGCTGGCAATGGTGGCTTCCTAGGTGGCTTTACATTTTTAATCCCTCTCAGAAACTGCCTGAGCAGAGGATGTGAGAAGACTGGAGGATCCAAGTTGTATTCTGCTGAAATAGCTGATGCATGAATCTTAATGGAAGAATAGGACAGGCCGTTGTGGAAGAGCTCTGCCAAGTATTCCAGCATGTTAGCTATGTTTACCAGTGACACATTATCTCCTTTTGCAGTACTCCAAATGAGATATCTTTTCCATTTTGCTGAATAATTTTTTCTTGTTGAGGGTCTGCGAGCCTCCAAGATAATGTCTTTAACCCTTTGAGATAAATCTGGGTTATTTGGTCTTATGCAATGTTCCAGGCAGCCAGCTGCAGTGTTTTCAGGTTTGGATGCAGGGTTTTGAAGTTGTTCTGTGTTAGCAGCAAGGGAACTAGGGGCAGAGGCCATATTTGTTCCCGAGACATACTCCTCAGTAATGGGTACCAATGTTGCCTTGGCCAGTCTGGAGCTATCAGGATGATCCTTGGACGGTCTTCTTTGATCTTCAATAGCACCTTGTGCATCAAAGGAAGAGGTGGGAATGCATATGCTGTCAGGTTTTTCCAACTGAAAGATAGGGAGTCCACTTTCCAAGCAAGTGGGTGGTACGTCCTTGTACAGAAATTTTTCAGTTGGTGATTGTGTGGGGATGCAAATAAGTCTATTTCTGGTAGTCCCCATTTCCCTGTAATGGTTTTGAAGATGTCCGGATGCAGCATCCATTCGTGGGCATCCGTGGTAGTTCTGCTTAGGATGTCTGCTAGTATATTTTCTTTTCCTGGCACAAAAATTGCTTGTAGCTGAATGTTGAAGCTCAGTGCCACATCCCAGAGGTCCACTGCCATCCGGCATAGAGGGTATGAATGTGTGCCTCCCTGTTTGTTGATGTACCACATAACTGTGGTGTTGTCTGTCCTTATCAGCAGTTGACCCTGTCGAAGAAATGGTCTGAATGCCTGAATTGCCAGTTTTACTGCCAGCATTTCCTTTTGATTTATGTGTAGGTGCAGCTGGTCTTGAGTCCATAAGCCTTGTATGCACTTGTCCAGCATGTGTGCCCGCCAACCGAGGTCTGAGGCGTCTGTTGTGATGGTCTGGCTTGGTTGAGTGCTGTGGAAGGGCAGTCCCTTGTTTGATTGACAGGCCTGAGCCCACCATTGGAATTCTTGTTTCAGGCATGGAATTATTGGAATTTGGGTTTCTAGGCTGTGCTTGTGCTGAGACCATAAATTCCTTGGGTACCACTGTAACTTTCTCATATGTAGTCTGGCATGTGGAATCAATATTATGCAGGATGTCATGTAGCCGAGAGCTTGCAGGACTTTTCTTGCTGTTAGCTGGTTCTGCTTTGTTAATTCCATGAAGTAGAAAGGGAGTTGCTCCTGTTTTTCTACTGTCAGGAATGCCATTTGTTTTGATGTGTCCAGATCTGCACCCAAGAAGGTTATCTTTTGGGATGGTATCAGCCTTGACTTTTTTATATTGACTGTGTATCCCAGGGCTTGCAGTAGATGAATGACCCTTTCCAAATCTTTTGTTAATTTGTTTTTGTTGTCCGCTTGTAACAGGCAGTCGTCCAGGTAAGGGTAAATTTGAATTCCCTGAAGCCTGCAATGAGCAATTACTGATGCCAGGCATTTCGTGAATACTCTGGGCACAGTAGATAAGCCAAAGGGCAATGCTGAGAATTGATAATGCTCTGATCCTGCAAGAAATCTGAGGTATCTTCTGCAATTTGGTCGTATGGGGACGTGCAGGTATGCCTCCTTGAGATCTAGAGTTACCAGCCAAGACTCCTTGCCCAGCATGGGAAGAAGCTGCTGTAGGGTCAGCATTTTGAATTTTGGAACAATGAGGTATGTGTTTAAAGCGGACAGGTCGAGAATAGGCCTCCATTGGTTTTCTTTTCTTGGTACCAGGAAGAGTCTGGAGTAAAATCCTTGCCCTTGTTCCATAGATGGTACCCTTTCTACAGCTCTCATCCTTACTAAGTGTGTTATTTGTTCTAGAGCTTCTGTCTTCTGATTTGGAGGTAGGTTTGGCATTCCTCTCTTCCTTGGTAGAGTATGGAAGTGAAACCTGTAACCTTGGTCTATTGTCTGTAAAATCCATTTGTCTCCTGTGATGTAATGCCAGTTTATTGAAAATAAGGCTAGCTTCCCGCCTAAGGGTGCCTCTAGTTGTTCCCTGGTAGGCGGTGCCAGAGCCAAGTCACTGCGATTGTCCTGTGGAAGTGGTGGTGGCTGGATCTGTGGCTGTACCTCGCTGGTTGTTAGCCTGCCACTGACGTCCCCTGTAGGCACCTCTGGATTGACCCCTGCCTCTTGGGCGCCTATTCCTGCCTCTCGGAGCTCTGGAGGTGTCTGGAAAGGACCAATTCTTGGAAGGCCAGTTCCTGCTAAACCTTGGAGGCTGGACCTGCAAGAAATCCTTGACTGTCTGGACAGATTTTGCTTTCTCTTCCACCTTCTTCAGCACCTGCTGCTTGAGGAGCCAAACAAATTGAGCTTATCCATGGGAGCATCTAGGAGCTTTGATTTAACATGGTCTGGTAAGGACTGCTCTTTTAACCATGCATGTCTTCTGATCACTGTGCCAGTCATGGCTGATCTAAAGGAAGCCTCCAGTGCATCATAGCCGCATTTTAAGGAATGATTACTGACCTGCTGAATGTTATGTACCATTTCCTGTACAGATTTTTTGTCTAATGGTTCATCCGAGGACAGTTTTTTAGTTAATTGGTCTAACATAAATTCCTGATACTGAATCATGTGGAATTGACAGTTCAAGGCCCTAGCTGAAAGAGTAGCAGAAGTGTAAACTTTTTTACCCCATCTCTCTAAGGCCCTAGATTCCCTTTCAGAGGGGAGGGGGTTTTTGGTAGAAGTAGCTGCTACAGCCTTGGGTCTCTGGGAGATAGTTTCGGGATCTGCAAAAGGGGCCTTATACAAATGATAATGTGTGTCCGGAACCCTGTAGTACCTATCGGGCTTAACAGGGGCCGGAGGAAGAGAATCAGGAGCAGTACAAGCATCATTAAAAGCATCATCCACAACAGTAAGTACTGGAGGAATGGCTAAAGGCCTCTGCTGTGGCAAATGCAAAAAAGGTTCTAAGCCTTTTCCTGGAGTCTGAAAAATCCTGGCCCTGCCATTGAAATTGTTCCCTCATAGCATGCAAGGTTTCCCCAAAAGAAAATTCCTCAGGCGGAGAGGCAGAAGGTATGGACTCTTCTGCATCAGAGTCCTCATAAGGAGAAAAGGGGCCCTCTGGAGGGTTTGAATTACCTGATTCATCAGAGGAGCCATCTGAAGAAACTGGCTCAGGGGGCTCTACTCTAGTCCTCTTCTCTGGAGGTGGGTGAGAGGCCCTGTCTAGATGTGGTTGGGATCCCCGGATCAAAGAAATGAGATCCTCTGCTAGACTAAGCATTTGTGAACTAGAGCTAGGCCTGTGAGAGGGGGTCTTAGCAGGCACAGATTTGGTAGTTTTTGCTGTTTTAGCCCTGGCAAAGGCCTTAATCGACATGGATGCAGGAGGCCTAGCATCTCCACGTGCAGGGGTAGAAATATCCAAAGGGATAGTGTCAGATAAATCCTGTGAACCTGCAAGAGCAGGTGGGATTTCAGTAGCAGATTCAGCCAGGCTGAATGAGGCCTCGGTAAGTGGCAAGCTTTCGGCCGAAGGAAGAACCGTGGACTCTGTTTCAGCCGAAACCGAGACACTCGCAGTTGGCTTAACCGCGGTTTCGGCCGAAACCGCGGACCACGAGTGTCGCTCCTTTTCCTTGCGTTTTTTTGAAATTTGTGTAGTCGGAGTATCCGACGGCATAATGTAAGCAAAATCGGAGCCGAAAAACTCTTCAGCAAATTCCGACCGACGTCTAAGCGTCCGTCGGTTGAAAGAAGCACAGGCTAGACAAGCTGCTACGTCATGGTCTGGGCCTAAGCAAGGTAAGCAGTAAGAGTGGAAATCCTTAGGAGGTATTTGTTTCCCACAAGATAAACAGTTATTCACTTTTTCTGACATCGGTTGAGGCAGGAAAGAGTCCCCAACGGGGTACTTAGCTTTTTAGAAGTCTTCGGTACTTATAGTAGTAATCTCTGGTTCTGACCGACCGGCACTTGCGAACAGCTTCTGCTTCGGGCGCCACGCAGCAAGAAAGACTGGGGAAAATGGCGTCGGCTGATGCCTTTATACCTGAAGAACTGCAGCTATGACGTTGGGTGAAGTGCGACACCAGCCGAGGCCAGACCCAGACTTTGGAATCCGGCCGACCGAAGGGCTGCCTGACGACAGGACAACCCATTTGTAAGGACTGCAGATGCATCCTTGAAGGACATCCACAAAGCCTTCTTCAGCTATGTTAGAAACCTGGGCGGAAACCCACAGAAATGCTCAGAGTTAGTTCACAACAACAAAAATTACACTGAACCCACAGATATTGCCTACATTCTGGCTGACAGGTTCAGTGCAAATTTCTCCCCTCCCTCACCCCCAAAAGAAGAAATACTTATCCCAGCTGAATGTAATCTCCCTGTCATCTCAGATGTTCAAGTGAGAGCCGCCCTCAACAAAGCTAAAAATACAGCATCAATGGGACCTGACGGTATCCCGGGTTGCGTGCTACGTGAACTCCAAGAGGAGCTAAACCCGCACATAAAAATGCTATTTAACCTTAGCCTTACTACAGGATATGTACCTGAACACTGGCGTACAACAACAGTGGTCCCACTCCACAAAGGGGGTACCTCTACAGACCCTGGGAACTATCGCCCTATAAGCTTAACCAGCCTAGTCTGCAAAGCTATGGAAAGAATCATCATGGAACTCAAACAGAGACATTGGGGACCTACAGACAATTGACCCCACCTAGTTCGGCTTTGTGAAAGGCAGATCCTGCCTTTTGAACCTGGTTGACTTTTTCGAAACAGTCACTAGAGCCATTGACGAGGGCAAAGCAGTCCATACAGCCTACCTGGACTTGGCTAAGGCCTTCAACACAATACCCCACTCATGACCCTTATGTCACTAGATGGGTTGCAAACTGGCTAAAGGACAGACCCCATAAAGTTAAAATCACTGGAGCAATGTCAGACTCAAAGCCAGTCACAAGTGGTGTCCCACAGGGATCTGTCCTGGGACCCCTCTTGTTCGGCATTTATTTCTCAGATGTTAAAGCAAACATGGGAGGGTTGTGGCTGACAAACTTCGCAGATGACTGCAAACTAGCCGCCACAGTCGATACACCAGCGGACACATACATCCTACAAAAAGACCTCACAGAAATGGACAACTGGTGCCGGAGTCATGGCCTTAAACTAAATGCCAAAAAAATGTATAGTCATCCCCTATGGGAAAAACAAAGTACCCACAAATTATCACATAGACAGCAACCCACTGAGTACGGAAAAAGTAATCAGAGACCTAGGGACCCAAGTCGACAGCAACCTCTCATTTGATACCCACATTGCCAAAGTTGTTAGAAAAACATTCTACCTTGCACAACTTATCATGAAGGGATTCACATCCAGATCCAAGGATGTCACTGCACCCCTATACTCCTCCCTCATCAGACCCATGATTGAGTATAATGCCCCATTTGGTATGTACCTCACCCGACATTTGCAACAGCTAGAGAGACCACAAAAGTACCTCACCAAGAGGATCAAGGGTCTCCAACATATGTCTTATTCTGCCAGACTAAAGAAACTCCAGCTTTATTCAGTAGCATACCGTCTGCTCAGAGGTGATCTCTGCCTGACGTACAAGGCCATGTCCAATCAGGAACTGATGGACATGCTCCACCTCAAAAAATCCAAGTCTATCAGAACCACGAGAGCTAAAGACTTAAACCTCGGTACAAGTATGAATAGGACATGCTGGAGGGATAGATTCATAACCCAGAGGCTTCCCATGCTCTGGAACAAGATCCCAGTTCTTGTTAGACAGAGCCCCTCACTGACTCTCTTCAAGAGAAATCTTGATGAGTGGATGAGAGATCGTAAGTTTACCCCAGGGGTCACATCTGTATCACTACTAGACAGAGGCACAGTATTCTAAATCTATTATGTGCATTTTTGTACCATTTCATGGGGTGGTGAAAGCCACATTACTATGGCTAGGCTTACAAATGCCCCAGGGCAGATAGCCTAGTACTAAACTACGAAACTATGAAACATACTGAAGCCACACCAACTTCAGAAACAACTGGAACTTCCTCATGTGGAGTTTGGCCACAGGAAGCATTGAAATGGTGGAATCCATGAAACCCATAGCTCTCAAACTCCCTGGCTGTAATGGAGGCCAGGGGAAGGAAGAGTCTGAAAGAAATAAATGAGAATTAAAGCCTTTGGGGGAGGCAGGGATGCCAGCATTGGCACCATCTGAATCCTACAACCCAGAAAGACATGATCCTGAGGATGAGTCACGGGAGACTCTCTGAAGTTCATCATGAACCCCTGGCTCTGAATAAGAAAACTGAGAAAATGAAGATTTTGCAAAAGGTCCTCTAGAGAGGATTCCTGAATCAGCAGGTTGTCCAAGTATGATGCAGAACAAACCCCAACTCCAATGGAAAAGGCAACAACCAGCAATGCACTACCATAAACAATGGCGAAACGACTCCTCCTTAAAATCAAATGTGCTTTATTCTGTGTGTAAGCGCTTTCGTAATGAAACATTACTTCTTCAAACTAGTTAAAAACATCCAATCAAATCCTACAAACTTCCTTCCAAATTATGAAGCTAATTAACTAAATAATTTAAAAAGACATACGTGCATAAAACATTATCAAGTCCCTGACATACTAACAAATCATGTATTAAATTGCAGTAGTGTTTATAATGCATTTATGTGACTCTACACGAACTATAATAAATTAATGCTTTAGTCTCCTGTCTTTCAAAATTGGTTTGAGGGGGACCATATCATTTAGTCCTGACCCCCGATGAGCCCCTAGACGTAAAATCCACTTTAGCTCCTGGGATTCAGTCTTATTAGATAAATCATCCATTCTAGGGTTTTCATATATCACCTGAAGGACCTGGAACATGAAAGAGTGAGTATCCCCCTCCAACAATATGTGTTTGGCTATGGCACTATGCTCCTGTCCTCTTCTCACACATTATATGCATGGCCCTTGATCCTCTCTCTAAGCCTATGATTTGTTTTTCCTACATAGAATCTAAAACATCTTGTACTGTGAGCGATGTACACTAAATTTTTGGTACTGCAATCAGCACTGCATTTAATCTGTCATAAATGTCTGGTGTCAGGGTGTCAAACATCTAGACTCATCCACACAAACAAACTACATCTCCCACATTTCCATGTACCTAGAGTCAAATCAGTAGGGGATTTCAACAATTGTGGATAGCACAGCTGTTGCTTTAGATTAAATCTATTCATATATGTGTACCTGGGTTTCATTCCAACTACCCCAGTAACCTCTTCACCTGTCAATAGAATATGCCAATTCTTGCTTATGATCTGTTTAACAGAGTGTACACCCTGTGCAAATTATAGAACTACTGGAACCTGTGTTACTTCACTCGACTTCCAAGATACATTGCGTGTGATGGTCACAGGATAGTAACACAAAAAGCTGTTTGGAACTAAAAATGATAAAGCTGTATTTAGTTACAAAAAGCAGAGTGTGTTTGTTCCTAATATGCCTTCGAATATTGAGATCTTTATACAAGCCTGTGAAAGGGAATTTTACAATGATTTTTGTAAATTTGAGTAAGAAATTTGATTATCTAACTAAAGATGAACAGTTGGACTTGTCTAGTCTGCAGAATAATAATGAGACAGTTATTCATCCATCTGATAAAGGTGGCCCTGTGGTTATTTTGGATCCTTTGTATTATTATGCAGAAATGACAAAGATGCTTTCTGATGTAAATGTATATACAATGGTGACACGAGAAGTGATTCAAAAAATGTATGAGACTGTTCAATCGCTTCTGCATTAAAATTAGGACACAACTATAAAGACTATGCTTGATTTCTTTACAGTAGAGAGCACTATTATACCTCAAATACACTGCCCCCCTAAAATACATAAAGACCCCTTAAAGTCTAAGTTTAGACCAACAGTTGCATGGACTGGGTGGCTCACTGAGCCTATTTCTGTGTTCTTGTATAAGGAACCTAGGAAGGTTTTACAGGACTATCAAGTTGTGCTTAGAGATGCTGAACATTTTTTAGTTGATTTGCATGCATTCATGACTGATAATGTGGAAGGCAAATTTGATTAGTGATTCTAGATGTAATATCCCTTTTCACACGTATTCCAAACAAGAAAGGCTTGGAAATGGTCAAAGTGCGTTTAATGAATTATTGTGCACATGATGAAAGGAGAGTTGATTTCATATGCATGTTGTTAGAGATAGTGCCAGAGTACATTTTTATTTTCGATGGTAAATACTACTGGCAAACATCTGGGGAAGCAATGGGAACCAGTTGCGCTAACCTCGTGATGATGGAGTGGGTAGAGAGATTTATTAGAGTAAGAGGTACATCTAATGTTAGATTTTATAGAAGGTTTGTAGATGACCTATTTGTTGGAAATGTGATTGCGAAGAACTGGATGCCTTTGTTGAAACCCTGACTAACAGCTGTGACTTTCTTAAGTTCACTTGTCAGAGTTCAGCCCTCAAAATTGATTTCTTAGATGTGACAATTGTTAAAGAGGGGATGCAGTTTTGCACGCGCATACACAGGAAGGAGTGTTATCATCCTTCATTTTTGGAAAGTAGTAGTATGCACCCACTACATATGTTCAATAGCATTGTAGAAGGACAAACGTTAAGGGTGTCCAGATTGTCATCTCTATACACTGATTTTGAATCGGGATTGGAATATGTGAGGAAAGCCTTTATTAGTACAGGATATTCAAGAAAGGAGGTAGGACATGCATGTTCAAGAGCGAGGAATGAAAGAGAGGGGAGGGGGTAGCCCTACTTCTCTGATGGTCACAGGATAGTATCTCGGAAGTAGAGTGAAGTTAACACAGGTTCCAGTAGTTCTATTGTTTGCTCAGGATGTACACTTAAACAGATCATAAGCAAGAACTGGCTTATTCTATTGACAGATAGAGAGGTTACTGGGATAGTTGGAATGAAACCCAAATACACATATAAGACTAGACTGAATCTAAAGCAACAGCTATGTTATCCACGATTGTTGAAATCCCCTACCGATTTGACTCTAGGTACACGGAAATCTGGGAAATGTAATTTTTGTATATGTGTGGATGAGTCTAGATATTTTAGACACCCTGACACCAGACATTTATGGCAGATTAAATGCAGTGCTGATTGCAATACCAAAAATTTAGTGTACATCTCTCACTGTACAAGATGTTTTAGATTCTATGTAGGAAAAACAAACTGTAGGCTTAGAGAGAGGATCAGGGACCATGCATACAGTGTGAGAAGTGGACAGGAGCATAGCGCCATAGCCAAACACATTGTTGGAGGGAGGCAGTCACTCATGTTCCAGGTCCTTTAGGTGATATATGAAAACCCTAGAATGGATGATTTATCTAATAAGACTGAATCCCATGGATTTTACATCTAGGGGCTCATCAGGGATCAGGACTGAATGATATGGTCCCCCTCAAACCAATTATTATTATTATTATAGAGTCACATGTATGTATTATAAACACTAATGCATTTTGATACATGATTTTTTAGTATTAGTCAGGGACTTGATACTATTTTATATGTGTATGCCTTTTTAAATTTAGTTAATTAGCTTCATAATTTGGAGGGAAGTTTGTAGGATTTGATTGGATGTTTTTAACTAGTTTCCATATATATGTAAGGTATCAGTTATAAAGATTTTGTCTGAAGTAATGTTTCATTACAAAAGCACTTGTACACGGAATAAAGCACATTTGATTTAAGGAAGAGTCGTTTTGCCATCACTTATTTTTGTGCTTGAGGTTGTCCAAGTAAGGAAATATTTGGACCCCATAAGGCTGCAAAAAGCAATCACAGAAGTGAGGCATTTGATGAACACCCTTGGGGAAGCAGAACGACCAAAGGGCAAAGCACAGAACTGAACATGTCAGGAAGCAACAGAGAAACACAAAACCTTCCTGGAAAAAGAAGGACTGAATACAGAGATAAGCATCCTTGCGATCCAGAGACACCAGAAGGCCTGAGGGAGCAAGAGAGGAAATGGGCCTGAAAGGGCAACATCCGAAAGGAAGGCACCTTCAGAAAAGTGTTTAGATGAGACAGGTCTAGAATTGGTCTCCAGGTGCCCTCTTTTTTGGGCACTACAAACATTCTTGAACAAAACCATTCCCCCTTTGGGACACAGGCACCTCCTGAATAGTACCCTGCCACAACAGGGAATGCCCATAAAAGGAGGATGGGAAATCCACACCATAAAGTACCCCTGACGAATGACTGACAGAACCCAAGAATCCTGGGTGATTCGAAGCCAAACAGGAAGAGAGAGAAAAGCAAAGAAAAAGAGGAATGTAGCTGGGAACAGATGGATAGTCAGACAGCACCTGGTCTGACAGGAAAGGAAGGCTTTTGAATCCCTGCAGTCTGAGTGGCCTTAGCAGGAGAAACCAGTTTACCACCCTTTTTACCTTTAGCAGGAGGAAGAGACTGCCTACGAACAAAGGCTGACTTAGAAGGGTAGTTTCTCTGCAATTTAGGCACAGGAGAAACAAAGATATGTTTAAGCTCCTGTACGGCCTTCCCCCCCTTGTCCTGAAGAGACAAAATAGCAGCTGCTTCACCAAACAAAAATTATTATCCAGTAGAGCATCCATCAACTTAGCCTTAATATCATCAGGTAAAGGTTGAAGCCTAAGCAAAGAATACCTCCTCAGTACCGAGTCAAAAGCAGCAGCCCTAGAAGAGGCATCCGCTGCATCAAAACTACATTTGATAGAATGACGAACTACTCGAGAGAAAGCCCCTAGCAAGAAAAGGGCAGATTTACTCTCAGCATCTGGAAGACCAGAAAAATCTGACATGCCTGAGAAAGAAGAACCAACACATACCTAGATATATGGTTCCGATAATTAATAGGCCTAAAAGCTAGGGTAGCTGAAGTATAAACCTTCTTACCCATCCTATCTATTGTTCTGCTGTCCTTGTCAGAAGGCAGTAACTTGGACAAAGTAATTAAACTGGTTTATCAGAGGTTACAGACAACACAGAGGGGTCAGCAGCAAGACATATCAACAAAAAGGAACAATCCACGCTATAAAACCTATCAGACTTCTTAGGAGCAGGGGGGCAGAGAATCAGGTGCTTTAGAGGTACTGGAAAAAACATCCAGTAAAGCAGCCAAGACAGGAGGAATAACCGCAGGTACAGGAGATTCCATCTGCATTAACTCATAGTACCTCTTATGGATATCAGAAACCTGGGCACAATCCCACTTAAAAAAAATTCCATCATCCTAGAGGATGTCCCCCAAAGGAAATTTCCTCAGGAGGAGTATCAGGACTATTAAATTCCTCCTCCTCAGACCCACAGTCCAAAGCAGAAGGAATCTGGGAAGAATAAGTACGTGATTCTTCACCAGAATCCAACTCTTCCTCAGAAGAATTCAATTCTCTGAGCCTTTTGGGTGAAGAGGACCAAGGAGGAGCAGGAACGAAAATCCCTTAAGGAGGCCTTAACGACAGTAAAACATTAAATAACTCCTAAGTAAAGGAGTCACTTTGTGGATCCCTAGGAGCAGCAGAAACATGTTTAGCTTTCTGTTTCCTTAAGGGAACATTCACCCTAGAAAACTGAGAAGGTTCTGACTCAGGACAGCATTCCACAATCGTAGTAGGAACTTCTTCCCTAAGAAAAAACTGCATAACCCCCCCCCCCCAGACCCCTCGGAAGCAATCAACCGTGGTTCTCCCTGAATGCCTGAACTGGACGCCTTCAAAGCCTCAAACATGCTGCCCACCAGATCCTTGCCGGCCTCCAACCTGGACATGGCACAGAAATCTGACAACACAGCCAAGCGAGTCTCTAGGCTTGTAACAACCTTGGGATAAGCACCTGACAGAGGCTGCAAAGCAGAAGTCTTACCTTTTTTTCACCTTCTTTCCTGATGACTGACCTTCAGACAGAAAGTTCTATTCATAGCATCTTTAGCAAGAAGCTTAAAACACTGGTTCTCAAGATAAGATGAAAGGGAAGAAAGCCTACTACGAAGGGTTTTGGGGACAAATGCCAGACAAATCAAACAAGACACATGGTTGTGAGAAGCTCCTAGGCAAAAAGGCACTTTATGGGGAATCTGTCTCCCACACTAGCTTTTACCTTTCCTGGATGTAATTAACCCTCCCCCCCCAAACAGCACAAAAAAAAATCAAGAAAAGAACAAAAAACCCAACTAAGGTTGAGTGGCATGATGCCAGAGTAATCCTATGGGCTAGGCTTGTAAAGGTTCCAGGGCCATTAGCCTGGTACACACCTATGAACTGGGTACTTATCTGCAATGGTGAGGACTTCAGCAAACAGGAGTAATCATTGGAATTCCAACAAGCAGAAAAAACTGGCAAAAAAATGGATGGAAGCAAACAGACAGTTAAAAACATTTGGACTGGCAGCAAAGTAGTTTTGAGGATAGTACGCCTGAATGTCACCTTTATGCTCTATGTTACGCGAGGAGTCTGTAGGTGATGTTCAGTATACCTTACAGCAATGGTCGGCTTTGGCAGACTGGCCGGGCAATTGGCTTCACGGCAGGGAATCCCATAAGTTATGACTACTGCAGTGGTGAATGCAAGGACATCAGTGGTTTAAAAAAAAAGTCAAGTTAGAAGAGACAGCACACTGAGAAAACCGGAGATTTTTTGCTGTACAAGAGAAACTGGAAGGAACCAGCTGAAGTAAAAATAAATGTCCTTGTGTATTAGAATTTTGCAATATAGTTCATTAAGTCTACAGATTTTACAGCATCTCTCTCAAAGTGCTAATATTTTTCCATCATTTTTGTCACTCTGAATTTTAAAAGCAAGTTTCTAAGTAGTATTCCATATTCCTACTAGAAGCGGAAAGAGTTATGTGCATACCTCTCTGTACCAAATTCCTCAGAATTTCCTGGTTTTGAGCCTAAAATAATGGGGTGCCACAAATTCCCAAGTGGCCCCTTCAAATCATGATTTTGTTTTTCTTATTTGCAATTTTTTTTCAATAATGCTGACATCATCGTGCATCACCAGTGTATCCCACAACATTATCAACGTGCAGGGACATGCGTGGTGACGTCAAAGTCATGAGACCATGCCTGACCCTACTGCCTTTTGAGAGAGAACGGCTTGTGTATTTGGAATGAATACCCAATGTCTTTGAGAACTTGGATATTCTAATCTAGATGCCCTTTCTGTCACCCATCAGCAAACCAATTCTGTAATTATTTAAGAAACTGGACATAATCCTTGACCTATATAGTGTTGCAGAAATACTATCTTACTCTGACTCGCTGTTAGAAAAAAAAATGGAAATTTGACACAGCCAAGCTGTGTTGCAGTCCCTATATAGTCAGCTATGTGCTTTTTATAATTTGTAGTCAGTGCAAACTGTACAATCAACTGCATGTTATTTAAATTTGGCTTCAGAAGTAAAACGCACTGGTTTAAACCTGCATCCAAAATCTGCAGATGTTTCCGAGGATAACTAATACCTAAAGGAATTAGATTTGTGCAAGCAGTGAGTGGACAGTCTGTTTACAAAAGATTTGCCACCGCACAAACTGTCCAGATGGGGCTGTTACATCTGTTAATAACTGTCCTGGCAATCTTTTGCTCTAGAGACCACAATACCAAAGTTGGAACTTGAAGATATAAAAGCTATACTGCCTGCACACATTAGATGCGATGGTAAGTTATATGTAGTCCTTCTGGTGATATTTTAGTTTGTGCAACAGATGTGTGGTGCTCACATTAGCAGTCCAATTTATCTATTAGTAAAGAACTGACTGGTAATTTAAATACACAGAGGCTTACCAAAATTATTTTAATAACGTATTTCTCCTTTTAAATATACGGTATGCTGCTGCTATGTGATGGGTAGATCTGCAGGTAACAGGTGCAGTAACTTGGGATGTGTGACTTCACTGGTTAGAGCATAGATTATTGGGGAAGCATAAGAAAATTAACCACTACAAAAAAATAAAAAAAAAGACCGTTGTGGTTGGAAACAAACCTTCAAAGTCTTAAAGTAATTCCGATGAGTGCTTTTGTTCCTTTATTATATTAAGAGTTTGAAGGTGTTTGTTTCCTACTACAACATTTTTTTTTTTTAATTATTGGGGAAGCATTCGAGTAAATGTGCAGAGTAGGGCTGTATAGTATGCAATGCAGACTGAGCAACAGTCTGTTAGATAGCTGTAAGTGAAATGGTTGCTGGTTTTTTTGCTTTAGTCCTAATTATACTTTCATGCTGTCAGGTAGTACAGGCACTGTGCGGATTCTATTTCTGCACAAGTGTACTTCATCCCTGCTCCTCAGTCTACAGTCATAACATTACTTGTGCCATCCCTTCTTAATAAAGATGCACCACACTGTTCAACACATGCATCTAAATCTGACCATTAAAGATGACGCTCTGGTTTATGGCTTGATATGTATGTATTTAATTTAAAAAGGTATCCCGGAAAAATAAGCCAACAGCTTTTTAGTGTGACTGGCGTTTTCTATTATTAATCTCTGTGGCATATGTTCTTGCTACGTATTAATAAAAATTAATGTTGCATTCTGAATGTCGAATTCTATAGTGATTCCCCTTCAACATTTTTATGTGATGGGAGTGCCATGACTGTATATGCCCCCCCCAGCACCACACATACATGCCTAAGCCGCTGTCTGTACCATCATATATACGTGTGTGTGTTTCAGCTAAACTCTGTGTTGGCACTGTCCTTTTTTAATGAGCTACAGCTTTTCTGTGATGTGGGCATACCTCTCAATCTCTGAGCAAGAAATCTGGATAAAGCCAAAAATAATGATTGGACAAAGGCCCAAAAATTGGGGCAGATTTTAAATATTGCTCCTGTAAAGTCAGTTGCTAGTATAACAGGTTTTGTATTATGTATTTTCTGAGGGATATGAAGTCTGAAATTCAAATGTCTGCCATTTAGAGACTTCTCATGTGGGTATCCCAAATTCCATTTAAATGGGCAGGGTTACATGATTATGTATGCAAATGTTATGTTAATCAGCACCCCGACTTTTGGCCAGTTGTTTTTCATGGGCCTTTTGTAGATCAGAGAGTGTGTATGTACCTTTAAGAAACATTTCCAGATGCAGCACGTGCATATAAATACAGAGCACGTGAGGCAGCAGTGCCATTTTGAGAGAACAGCCAGAGTGTTAACATGTATGAGTGTAGTAGTCAGTTTATAAGTTTAAGTTACAAAGACTCATTTCTGATGTTTGTGTATAATAAAGCTGCTTGAAGAGAACCCACAAATGTTTGCCTGTTTTATCCTGACCAGAAGAGTGACATGCTGGCAGAACTAGGATTAGAAGAGCTACTTCTATGAGTCATGAGGTGCAGAGTTGAAGGTGAAGGCAGACTAAGCAGGGTGAGTGAAACGGAGCACAGACAAACGAAAAATGGCCAGAAATGAGCTAAAGGTAAAGAAAACTGCACAAATTATTTATCTGGCAAAGAAAATGAAACAGCACATTTATAAGGCACAAAATGCATTATTAATCAAACGAGTAGCACAAAACATATTACTAAGCAAATTGAAGTCACAAACCGCATTATTAAACAAAATATTTGAAACCACGACATCTGATAAAACTAGCAAAACTATTCATACGGGGCTCAGAATTATCTTTGGTTTGCATAATGAGCATGTTTAAAGTAAAACAGGCACATGAAAAGTATAATGAGCATGATAAGAGATTAAAAAGGCATAATGAGTACAATAAAAGGGCAAAACAAGCTTGAAGAGCATGGCAACTGCATGTTTTTTAAAAGACCGTGCTTGGGCACAAATTACTATTTCGCATTGACCGAAGCCATTCAAAGCATAGAGTTGTTCAAAGTACCCCAGTGTGAGCAAAGTGCTTGCAGAATGTGCACTTTATTACAGTGCAATTGTTTCAAAGAGTTTGTGGTGTGCAAAGTAAAGTTATATTGCAAAGTGCAGTCAAAGTATAGCATTTTGAAAAGTTTCTTGTGCTGTCTGCATTTATTTGGAGAAAGCCACCATTTCAGAGTGTTTCTTACACTGTGCAGAGTTATTTCACAAAGTACAGCCATTTTGAAAGGTTCTTGTGCTGTGTACAGCTTATTTGCAAGTGCATTGAACTCAAAGTGTTTCTTACTCTGACCTTCTTCGGCCGTGTATGGTTAATTCACAAATGGTCATTTTTGAAGTATTTCTTACACTGATGAGTGGTTTCATAAAGTACAGTGATTTCAATGTTCTTGTGCTACTGAGATTTATATGGCAAAGTACAGTTATTTCAAAGAGATTGTTGTGCCATCAGGCATAATTACAAGTACGGGCATAAAGTTCCGGTGTATGTGTATATATATATATATATATATATATATATATATATATATATATATATATATATATATATATATATATATACACACACACACACCTAGTCTATCAAAAGTACGTTTAATCAAAATGTTCTTCAGCAAATTCACTTTGGCGAAAGTGCATTTTATCGAAAACGCACTTACGCAAAAATAAAGAAAGAAATACGCAGTTTGCATGTAGATTTAGTTGTACATCAACATGTAGTGCTGATTGTACAATTAAGCAAAGTGTTGCTTAGATCGTGGTACAGTGAGGATAAGGGAATATTCCCTTTTTCCCCACTGTAGTGCAATCTCAGAGTGAGAATATTAAAGTGGGGGGGTGTCCCCCCACATGCGGGAGGTGCAGGGGGGCTTGCCCCTGTATAAAAGTGAGCAGTATTTTATTTGTGTAGGTTTTTTGGAGTTTTTTCCGCGAAAGTGCATTTTCGATAAAATGCACTTTCGTGGAATTGAGTTTGCTCATGTACGTTTCGCTGAAACGTACTTCGGTGTTACAACATAGATCCATATTATATATACACACACATTGTATGTATACATATATATATATATATATATATATATATATATATATACACATATATACACACACATATATAGATATATATATACATATATATATATATATATATATATATATATATATATATATATATATATATATACACATATATACATACACACACACACACACACATATATATATATATATATATATATATATATATATATATACACACACATACACGTGTGTACGTTTGTACATAATTTCAAGTACTTTCAACTACTGTGCGTTGATATGAAAGAGGCAAGCCCACTTGTGTTTGATCATAATATAGCAGAAAATTGAAGAGTATTCGAGCAGGAATACATTTTCCTACAAGCAGCTTTTTCTGACAAAGATGCACGTACGAGGGCATTTATTTTGCTTAACTTAGCTTGGTCAGAAGCTACTGAAATAGAGCATTCATTTGTGAATGCACCAGAAGTATATGCAGGAGAGGGGGAAAACAGTCGCACTGTGGTACTGGCCGAATCAAGAAAGGATCCCAAGTGCTTAAAATGTAAATTTAGAAAAATGTGCAACCCCTACACAAATATTACATTAGAGAGGCACTTATTTTATACAAGAGACCAAAAGCCAGGTGAAACTTTTGGAGCTTATATCACTGACTTGAGAAACAAACCAAAATGTGCAAATTTTGGTGACTTGAAAGATGAGTTAATGAAGGACAAATTTGTGTGTGGTGTTAATAGTGCTGGAGTGAGAAAGATTTTGCTTTGGGACAGTGATTTAATGTTGAGCAAAGCCAGGGATTTGTCAAATCCATGAGCTCACAGAAAGGCACACTAGTATGCTCACAAGTGATAAGAGCATGGTTTAGCAAACATAAACAGCATGCAACTTGTGGCAGGCAGAACCAGGTCTAAGTACATGGCAGATGCAACCCCTGCGGCAAGGAGAACCTGGAGCTTTCTAGCAGGTTCCAAGACCAATTCAGTAAAAGGGGCATGCTTAGAACACTAAGAGTGAGTCAGCAAAACCCAAGTCAAGTCTTATTAACTGTTGTAACTGTGGTGTCAAAAGGAAAAAGTGCTTAGTATTTGGTAAGCAATGTCACAAGTATAAAAAAATGGAATCATTTTCAAAAGTTTTGTAAATCAAGCAAGCCTCATTCAATTATTAAGAAAGATCACTCAAAAAAGCAGGTTGATCACATAGAGAGCTGCAACCCTACTTTCTATGTAGATGGTGCATCAGTGGATGGTGAAAAGGTTAATGTAGTAGATTTATTGGCAAAGAGTGAAATAATGTTCTTCGTGTTTCATTTTTGCAGTAATCACCTGTGGGTTATCTGTGCTGTGGTAGCCCTTGGCCGGCCCAAATACCAGAGTCAATGTTTTTCTATGGCAGCTGCTGTCGCTTGCTGCCTGACGTCATTTCGTCAGTGCTATAAAGAAAGCCAGCTGACACCATAGTGTAATGTGATGTCAGCAGAAACATTTGCTTAAGTGAGGGCTGGTGAGCAACTTAATTTGGTCAATTGTGCGAAGCTTGTTGCTTATGGAGGTGAAGAGATAACCAAGGGCTCAGTAGTGCTTTCATGCTACTCAGCTGGGAACAGTTACAGTTGCAATTTTATGTAGTCTGAAGACCTGTGCAGTCATTATTAGGTCTCAGAGACAGTTTGAGAATGAAACTGCTTTCTTTCACCAAAGAAGTACATCATGTACCTTGTTGGCTAGGCTTACATAGGCCCTTGGACCGATAGGCTGGCACCTACCTATGAACCCATGTAAGTACATGTCACAGTTCCAGCTTCAATCATATTATTTTCTCAGCGTACGCTGTTTTGGATGACAAGCTAGGTAAACTTTCAGTTGTGTACTCCATGAAAGTAGACCCAGAGGTCAGTCCAGTGGTCAGACCAGCAAAGAGAGTTCCAACAGCTATGCAGGACAAAGTCAGGGTCCAGTTAGCAAAATGGTGCCGCAAGGTGTGATTTGTCCAGTCACAGAACCACCTGAGTGGGTACTTTTCATGATAGCAGCTCATAAGAAAATTTCAGATGAAATCAGAATATGGATTGACCCAAGAGACTTGAACAAGGCATTAAAAAGACATCATCCTATGTGTACAGTTGAGGAAACTACAACCCTCATGCCAAATGCCACTGTTTTTTTTTTTTGTCTTGGATGCAGAGTTCATTTTGGCATGTGATGTTTGATTGCAAATCTTCACTACTGACTATATTCAGTACCCCATTTGGTAGATACAGATTCCTCAGGATGCCTTTCACAATAAATTCTGCCAGTGAAGTCTTTCAGCGTGCAATGGAGAAAATTTTTTTCAGGCTACCCGTGTGCAACAGTATTTGATGATGGGTCTGTATTAGAACACCGAACTTTCAACATTTCGAGTGTTCTAATATCGAACCCTATTAATCGAAAATTTAAAACATCGAACATACAGAACAGCAAATTTTTTCCTAGGGAAAAAATTTGCTGTTCAAAAGCACACACAACACAAGCACACCAAACAAACAGCAATCCACACACATACACCTAAACTCTTACACCTATACATACACCACTAACTATCCACTTACCTTAACCCAAACCCTAACCCTAAGGTCCGTCACTAATGCACAGTCACCTCACCCACACCCTAACTCACCTACCCCACCCTAACCCTCACGTCCACACAATCGCACACTTACCTGACCCATGCCCAAACCCTGACCCCACCTAACCTGCACGTCCACAGAATCGCACACACCTGAACCCGACCCGTAACTTTCCACCACAGCGCTGAAAATACCGAAGCAACAGAAACGGACAACCAAATTCTTTCCCTAGCGTTCGCTGAAAATGGGTCGATATTAGAACACTCGAAATTTTGAAAGTTCGGTGTTCTAATATAGACCCGATGATGACTTGCTGGTTGGAGGAAATGGTGAAGCAGAGCATGACAGAAACCTCAGGAAAGTTCTGGACAAAGCACGTGAAGTGAATTTAAAGCTCAATCCTCTGAGATGCAAATTCAGACTACCAGAAGGTACTTATGCAGGTCATTTATTTACCAGCACAGGCTTATGACCAGATCCTTCCAAACAAGCAGCTATTCTTGAGATGCTAGCTCCAGACAATGTCCAAGCCTTACAGCGTTTTCTTGGTATAGTTAACTATTTGGCCAAATTTAACCTTGACTCTACTGAGTTAACAGTACCTTTGAGAGAACTGACACATGAAAATGTTGCTTAGTCATGGTTAGAACACCAGAGAGCATTTGATAACCTCAAACAGCAAATTGCTAACCCGCCTACTTTAAGGTACTACGATCGTCCACAAACCAGTAGTTCTTTCCTGTGATGCTTCAAAGTTTGGTCTTGGCACGGTTATTCTTCAAGAGGGCAGACCTGCTGCCTATACATCTAGAACTCTTACCCAAACTGAATGCAATAATGCTTAAATTGAGAAGGAACTTCTGGCAATTGTGTTCGAATGTGCGAAGTTCCATGATTATATTTATGGCCAAGCTATCCAGAAACTGACCCATCAACCTCTAGTTAATATTTTAAAGAAGCCTATGCATTCCACTCCAGGAAGACTACAAAGAATGATGCTCAAATTGCAAAAGTGTAATTTCAAAAAGGTCTATATGAAAGGTAAACTTCTTTATCTGGCCGATACCTTATCCAGATCACCCAGAAATACCATGGAACAGCTTGAGGCAGAGAATTTTGACTCTGATGTCATGGAAGTGCATAATTTTTCTACCATGAGACTTGAAGAGCTGAGAGATCATAGAAAGACTGATCCCATATTGCAAAAGCTCAACCACTTCATCAATGTAGAATGGCTGTCAAAGCAATCCTGTGTACCGCCAGAAGTGCAACCTTACCTTCCTTACAGAGATGAGATGCAGATGGAAGATGGTATCATTTTCAAATGTCCAAAAGTTGTTCCCAATTCCTTACAGCATGACTACATTCAGATTTTACATCGTGGCCACCCAAGTTCTGATTCTACCAAAAGGGTGAGAGGACTAGTATTTTGGCCTTCTCTAGCAAAAGACATCGATAAAGTGCTTTCTTCTTGTAAAGTGTGCAACAGTACTAAGACACATTTGCAAACAGAGCCACTTGAACTACCTTGATCAACAGCAGCAGCCTGACATATGAGTGGAACAGTCAACATTACTTAGTGTTGGTAGACTCTTATTCAAACTGGTTTGAGATCAATTTACTACCTAACGTCCAGTGCTGTTATTACCAAGCTGAAACGTCATTTCTCAATCCATGGTAGACCACACAGTTATTTCTGACAATGGTTCTCAGTTTACCAGTCAACTGTTTCAGAGATTTGCTAAAGAGGCTGACTTTATCCATGTTACTAGCAGTCTTGAATATCCTCAGTCAAACGGCCTTGCTGAACGTGCAGTACACAGTGCAAAGCAATTACTAGAAAGGTCAAAGTGTGACAATACCGATATCTTCTTGAATTTACTCAATCTCAGAAATATACCCCATGACAATCAACTTCAGAACTTCTATCTAGGCAAACCAGAACAACCTTGCCTATTAGTTCTAGTTTGTTGATGCCTACTGCTGAAAACAACAGAGCAATTGAAGCCCAACTTTTTAAAAAACGTTCTTCTCAGAAGTCTAGCTATGATAAAAGGAGCAGATTTCTTCATCCATTAAAAGGAGGAGAGAGTGAGGATGCAAACGGCGAAAGGCTTTGATCAAATTGGTCAAGTGAGAGGTATATGCACTGAGCCGAGATCCTACTTAGTGGAATCTGAGTATAGAGTACAGGAGAAACTGCAGACATCTTCCTGCATCAGAAACGGTACTGCAGCATCATACCACTGATAAAGGCTCTAGACCTCAGAGCAACCCTAACAATGTTCGTACTGAAGGACATGTCGCAGTATCCATTCCCAATGATGTCCCAGATGTCACCAAAGTTGAACATTCCTTGAAGACAGTCCCTGTTGCTAGATCCAATTCTGACTTATGTTAAAAGATCAGGTCGCATTTCCAGACCTAGTGTAAAATACACAGCAACGTGGACACAATTGTTTTATATCTGTCTAATTTTGTATAACTGCATGTCAAATAACTAGCTCTGTAAAATGCAGGTCATTGAATACTGTCATTTCATATAAGGACCATTTCTCAGAGGGCGGATGTAGATCAGAGCATGTGTATGTACCTTTAAGAAGCATTTTCAGATGTAGAATGTGCATATAAATACAGAGCACATGCAGGCAGCAATGCCACTTTCAGAGACCAGCCAGAGTGTTAACATGTATGCGTGTCAGTCTGTTGAGAAGTTTAAGTTACAAAGCCTCATTTCTGATGTTTTTGTGTGTAATACAGCTGCTTGAACAGAACCCACGAATGTTAGTCTGTTTTATCCAGACCAGACGAGCGACACCCTTGTCCAGATTTTTGATGTTTCCAAGTTGAGAGATATGGTTATGTGCTATCTGATATTCATATTTTATACTAATTAGTGCCGCAGTGGTGCAGTGATTAGCATTACCACCTCACAGCAAGAGGTTCTCCCGTTCGATTCTCGGCTGGAGCGCTTTCTGTGTGGAGTCTGCATGTCCTCCCCATGGTCGAGTGATAAGACATGCAGGATAGGTGTGTGCGTGAATGGGTGTGCCTTCTTTGAAGGTTGGGCATCGGGCTGGCAACTCGGCACTGTAAAAATCAACTGCCAATCATTAGTGGATGGGAGTTTCGCTGTGGCGACCCCTAACTGGGAAAAGCCGAAAGACATTGTTTTATACTAATTAGATATCCACATTTTTGGGAGGGGGTGTACCTACTTTTCAAGGGTCTTTGTACCCATTTTCAATGTCTAAAACTTGACCGCTATTGATCTTGCAGTTTATGGCTCTAATAGCTACAAGGTAGAAGTATATACCTTTCTTGCCTAGTATGCCCCAAATCCTACTCTCCCTCTCTCTCAAGGTAGAATGCCTACGGTTATGGCCAGTTATTTCATCCAAAGATGCCACCACTGCTGGATTAGTTCCTTTAGTCTTGTATAATTTGTCATGCTTTTCTGGTGCAGGTGTCAAGAGTCCAACTCAAAAGATACTGCCTTACAAACATTTTCATATGTGCAGAACAACCCAGAGACTAACTCTTCATCCAACCGCGTGGCAACTAGAGGACACCCTAAAAAGCCTTATCTGCGTTAAATGGGAACATTTTTATCTTGCATCGTGCATACAGTTTAACCTCACTCCAAAAGGCCTCACCATCTACAAGAAGCCTTTTTTCAGAGGTTCTGACGCACAATTAATTCAGGACTGGTACAAAACCCTAGAGGATACTAACACACTACTGCTCAACCTGCTCCTTGAGCACAACCGGAGGCACAGAGAGAGACTTTCCTCCGCCCTGGAGATCGAAGCCACCTGCAAACAGTCCTGCTCCTTTGACAAGCACTTTGTTATGATTAAGGACAGGCTCACCAAATTTGAGGGCAAAATCAAGGAAAAGCGGCTCAAAAAACTGAGAAGGGACATGGCCCTCTCCAACAAGGAATTCTCTCTTACATTAGATCGAGTCGGTCCATCGGAAAGCCAGAACTCCATAGGGGTCACGCCAAGTACCAACACTTCACAGTTAGGCCCTGGCCCTTCTCAAGGGCCCGCCGGCCAACCCAGGTCCTTCTCAGGACCTACACCAATGGGATTTTCGGAGGGCCCCGGACACCCTGGACCCCTGCTCCACAGGGACCAGACCACTTCCCTGGGAATGCCGGTGTCTCCACAGATACAAGCTTCGGGTCTTACCAAGACAGCCAGGCCCTCCCTCAGGATGAGCATCAAGATGACCCACAGACCCCACCCCTCAAGGGACCCATTTGACAGAGGTCTGTGCCCCACCACCACTACACTCCCCACAGTATCAACCGGGGAGGAGGAACCACAACTGGCAAGGCAAGAGGGACTTGAAATTTCTCGGGCAACCACCCACCCCGAAAGAAAAGAAGAGAGAGAGAGGCCAGGTCTCAAAACCTCCATAGTATGGAACCACTCCAGAACACCGCTCTCCCAATTAGAGCTACAGGTTCTGCAAAAAGGCCTCACTTTCTTCCTCCAGGGTCGGTCCAGTCTCCCAAAAATGATAATAGACCTACGACGCTTCACGAGGAAACTTCAGCTAAAGCTATATTTCTACCAACATGGTAAAAAAGACCAGCCTCAGGACCACCAGACTGTTCCGACTATTAAATTAAAAAAAAAACAAGCAACTTCTTCCCCCCTCCCAATCTGGTCATACAAGCT
The DNA here is from genome assembly GCF_019279795.1 of Protopterus annectens. Lineage (NCBI taxonomy): Eukaryota > Metazoa > Chordata > Ceratodontiformes > Protopteridae > Protopterus > Protopterus annectens. The sequence continues at coordinate 762,740,737 of NC_056725.1, read as the reverse complement.
TTTCAGGACAAGTGTGAACTTGAGATCAGTTCTCGCTTAAGCAAACGGAGGAAGAAAAGGATTTTTAACACCAACAAGGAAGAATTTGCACCCCTCAGACAACTCAGCTCAGACCCTTCGAGAAGGGTCATGAAGGCTGACAAGGGTGGGGGGATATACTAGTGACAGACACCACCTCCTACAATGACAAGCTGCACAGTATGCTCAAAGACCACAGGTATTATGACAGCGTAGATCACAACCAAGTGCTGACAGCCTACGAGGACATCAGAACAGAAATCTCGAGGCTAGAGGATATGGGCCTAATTGACAAAGGGCTCACAGAATTCTTCTCCAGCCACCTCCCGAGGATTCCCCAGTTCTTTGGGATACCAAAGCCACACAAAAACCTGGCGGACCCTCCATACAGACCTGTATTAGCCAGCAGAGGTTCCGTCATGGAAACCATAGCTCTCTACCTTGTCTTCCACCTAAATCCTCTCGCAGAAAACAACAGGTCCTTTATTTTAGGCTCTATGGACTTCCTCAACAAGATCAAGGACAGCCATCGACAGAGACTGGATCCTGGTCACCAACAATGTGGAGTCTCTTTACACGGTACTCCCACATGACTTCTGCAGTGCAGCCATGGCTGAAGCCTACATGAAGGACCACATGGCCATACCAGGGGAAGTGGACCACCTGGGTAGGCTCCTCTCCCTGCTCCTCAAGAACAATTTTTTCCACTTCAATGGGCACTACTATCGCCAGAGCACTGGGATTGCTATGGGAGCGGCTATGGCCCTGAGTTTGGCAAAGACGGCACTAAGGAAGTGGGAGCAGGACCACATATACAGTTCCACCTTTTTTAACAACATAGCGTGCTACTACAGGTTTATCGACATTTTCCTGGTTTGGAAGGGTAACCAGGTTGAACTGGAGGAATTCATTTATATCAACACCACCACTGCATTCCTGCATTTTACCAGCAAACAAAGTACAGAGGAGATCGAATTTCGGGATCTTTACCTGAGGAAGAAACAAGGCTCCACCACACTGACACACAACCTCTATCAAAAACCCACTAGGGTAAACATGCCATTAGTATGCACCCTTCAAACAGAAGGTGAGCACTATTAAATCGCAAGGGATCCGTGTAGCATGAGTCTCCCAGGACCTGACAGATTTCTTGACCAACATTCGAAAGCTACAAATGGACTTTTTAGCCCAAGGCTACTCAGAAGGACTAATCAACAGGATCTTCGACCCCATCATCAGCCAGCGCCAACTTGGCATCCCTGGGGCTCTGACACCAGGATCCAGACCACCCCAGAAACCAGATTCCAGTTCAGCTGCATCCTGGACTTCTCTATGGACTACAAAGACATCCAGATCATAATGGACAATTGGCCCATCATCACAAATAACAGGTCTTTTGGCCACATTTTTCCAGAGAAATCCTCCTTCACAGCTAGAAAAGGAAGAAGCATTAGGGACTTTCTGGAACACCCCCTGCCAAGTTAAACTTGACAACCCTGGTACCTTTGCCTGCAGTGAGCCTCCCTGCCACTACTGTAGACACATGAGCGGTGCCGCAGGCTTTTACTGCCCCAATGGCAGGAGACACTACACACCTAATGTCAGAGGCGGCTGCAATGTCACAGGAGTGGTTTACAGGGCAGCGTGCACCAAATGCAATACTTTCTATGTAGGTAAGACTGTCAACTCCCTTAAAACGAGGATAGCAAAACACCTGCATGACTTAAAATACTTGAAAGTGACAAACCAGCTGGCAGTGCATACTTCTCAGGAACCTAGGACACAATGCGTTCAAAATTTCATGTTCTTGAACACATCCCTAAATCCCCACTAGGCGGGGGACCACAACTCGCTGCTTGAGAAGAGGGAACTCGAGTGGCAAATACGTTTGCAGGCAAGGAAAAGACCAGGCCTTAACTATGCGGAATCTTTGACCCCAGTCTTGTATCTCAGAAAGGTACAACACCGTATACCACAACCTCTGCGCCTGGACCTCTAACAGATTTACTGACGAAATGTTACCTTTCGTGCAACAGACAGTTTTGATCTCACCAGTCTACCTCCAGTTCATGGTCTGATACTTCCCCTGGTGTATATATATACATACATATATATATATATATATATATATATGGGTTCATATGATACGGTCGACAACTGACTAAATCGACAACCGGCCCCGTAGCACCAATTTACCGAAACCGCACAGCATCGACACTTTAAATAACTGACACCGACTCTACCGACAACGCGCTACACCGACATCGCGTATTACAGCTAACGGGTATTAACATGTGTGAGGTAGGGGATGTATTTATAATGTTAGACTGAGTGACATAAGTTTAGCAATACCTCCCCTACCTCACACATGTTAATACCCGTTAGCTGTAATACGCGATGTCGGTGTAGCGTTGTTGGTAGAGTCGGTGTCGGTTATTTAAAGTGTCGATGCTGCGGTTTCGTAAATTGGTGCTACGGGCGGTTGTCGATTTAGTCAGTTGTCGACCCATATTATATGAACCCATATATATATATATATATATATATATATATATATATATATATATATATATATATATATATATATATCTATATATCTATAAGATTGTTTTTTTTTTTTTTTTTTTTTTTTTTTAACAGCCCTCATTCAGTTCTGTATCTTAATACATTAGTTTCTATTGATATCCATTATCTAAGAATTTTTCACTATTTTGTTTCTCTTTTTAATTTCTGTACCTTATTTTTTGGATATCTAGCCTGGTTCTTATTTTTTGGTCTTATTTTTTGGTTTTCTAGCCCGTTTCTTATTTTACATACATGTTGTTGCTATTTCTCTAGTACGCTTGGCTTTGCTTATTATGCTCTTTTAGGTCGTCCACCATCCTGACGAAGATTTCGAAAAGTGTAGTCTAACAATGTATTTTACCAGCAAGGGTTGATTTTTTTCCAGCAAGACTATTTTTAGTTAACTACATTTTTTTAGCTGATTTTAGCTAATCTCCGAACTTCACTATTGTAGGTTTAGAGTGATTCTACTAACCACGTATGAGCTGGCTCAGGGTAGCTAACCCATAAGATTGTAAGGTGTGATGTCAAGTTGTCGTGCCCAATCACAATAAAGGTTTTTTCACCCACACTTGATTGGCTCCCACTGACACACCCCCAGGTACTCTTATAAAAGGAAATCCTCAGGATCACTCTTTCCATTAAAGGAACTACGCTTCGATGGTGATTGTACTTCTGGTACTTTTTACTTCATAAAGTACGACCTTCTAGAATCTGAACTTCTACTACGTTGATTTTTTTCCACCACGGCGAGCAGAGCTCCTTAGCAGAGCCACATTTACATTGTTTTACCTGTTTTTTCCTGTGTTTTATCTTTGATTTCTAGATGCCACACTAGCAGTTCCTCTCACCAGGCGACCTGACCAGCCGGAACTACGACCTGTATACGAAGCCTTTCTAAAGGCTTTACTCAGCCTTCAACCACAAGTGCTCGGGTACGCACAGCCTTTCTCAAGGCTTTACCGGTAGCCCAGCTTCTTCACAGACATCCCACCGTACCTTTATTAAGGCAGCCTACCTGGTATTTGTTCTTGGCTTCCCTAGGGTATTTTATTCGTGGACATTTTTCCTCCTCTGCATAGGAGCTTGAATACACAGGTCCCACAGACAATCATTTTTCTGCTGGACATTATTCAAACAAAGGAAAAGAGAAGCAGATATAGTCTATGTATGGTATTTGTCAGCCTTGTACTTACAGTCTCTTCCTTGGTTCTTAGTGCAGTTATTTTATTAACTGTTCAGATCTTCAGAGGCTCTGAGACCCGACTCAAAACACAAAAAAGCAGTCATACATCTTTCTGTACACAAGTTAAGTATCTCAGTAGGTAGCATCATTGCCTCACAGCGGCATGTCCATTTCTCAGCTATGGTGTCTTCTGTGTAGAGTGTACATGATCTTTCTGTGTTCACATCGGTTTTCTCTGAATGCTCCAGTTCTCTCTCACATTCCAAACACATAATATACTTTGATTGCCAGCTTCTAAATTGGCCTTAGGGGGTGAGTGGGTGTGTGTGTACACACTTGTGATGGAAGAATGGTCTGGCAATCTATCTCCACTGCCCACCATGCCTAGTAAACTCTGTGGATGGCAGGAGTTGTTCATGTGGTTGACCATAACACATAAGTTTGTATGGATGGCAGTACTTAAATTTACACTTCATGATTGTTTATTCCCAATTCAGATATTATTTCACAGCTTTGCTTTCCACAAGCTCAACAAAGGATCAAATGGGAGAAAGATACAGCCGACAAGTTTGACTAAGAGGCACAGAGTATCCAAGCAGGAAACAAAACCAATAAGAACAAGAGGAAAATGCTCCAAAATATCTTTATTCAATAATTCCTGGTCTTCCCCTCAACAGCAGGTAGAAGTTAGCTTCAAGGAGCCATCCTCATGAGTTCCCAACAGAAACTGCCTTAAGAAGTTGTAATCCCACTTTCACAGTACACAGAATGAGCCATGCATTCCTTTCTATAAACTTTTACCCTAATCCAAGTATCTCTAAAACAAAATATTTACACACAATCAAATACTGCCTATTCTTTTTACTTGGCAGCTCTGTGTATATAATGACAAGAATTAATATGTATTTATAGCAATATACCCTTATACTTTTTGCTTTCTTTCTTACCCTCTCACAAACCAAACATGGTCTCCTCCAATTATGTAAAATGTATGCAGGTATGTACAAAAGTATTTTTCTAAATAAGCATTACTTATACATACATTCATCATCTGCCCTTTTAGGTTGCATTATACTCTGGTTGAGAGTTTTGCCAGTGTTCATCATCCATTTTCTGATAGATGGAAGTGTAAGGTACTACTACCAGGACACCAAGGCAGTCAAAAATGTATCCCTTTTGCTAATGTTTATACAGGACTTTTTTTTAGCATCAATGACTACAATCACTTTCAGGAAAATGTGCTACTTCTCTCTTCCCATAGTACATGTTATACTCTCCAAACCAACTAAACAGTGGGAGTGACTGCGCAATGTCACTCTTACATAGATGGGATATATTATATTCACACAGGCAAAATTCTGATGTATTTTATGAGCAGTGATGAAAGTATGGCTACGGGTTTGAGCCTTGCATTATTTTTTTTTATAATAACCCTGGGTATACAGAGACCATGCCAAAAAAAAAAAAAAAAAAACAGTACAGTGACCTATGCAGAGTATTTTCATCAACAGAAAATGCAAAGTTGCCAATCCATTGGTTTCTTGGAGAAAAATAGCCGAATCCTTGCAGTTTCCTGCAAATTTCTGAAATAAATTGAAAGACAACCAATTTCTACCTTTGTTACACCTCATATTCAGGTTTTTGGTGTCCACCCTGCCAAAAAAGTCTCATTACCCCACAACCAGGGGATATGATTGGGAAGTCATTAAAGTTAAACAGTTCACTAGAAGTCAACAAAAAATATCAAGAGTAAAAACTGGGTGTCTGGTGTGAGAAGTTAGACAATGAGAAACAGGAGCTCCTGAAATACTTGGCCCACAAGCTGAGGGTGCCTGGAGATCAGTCTCTGGTTGTGGTACAGTAATTAATTCTTCTACAACTTAGCTGTAGCACAGTATTGGCAGTCCACTGTATGCCTCCAAAGGGGTTGAGACAGGTAAGGGTGAAACTCAAGTAAGGAACAGGGTCTGTGTTCACAAGCCTAGGCCTCTCTGGGCTATACATCTGTAATCCCTCTGAAGGCCTAGCATGGTCGCTATGGCCTCTCACACTCTTCTTACAGTCTTCCACCTTTAAAAGTATGCAGAAAATATTTGAATGTGTGCCAGTTTACTCCTCCAAATTAGACATTTTGGTTAAGGAGACCAGATGAAAGTGGTCAAGATATATTTTTATGAGGTGCAAGCCAAAACTAGTGGTCTGTGGCTCACCAAGTCTGCAGATGATTGCAAACTTGGCACTGTCTTAAATTCCCCTGGTGATGTGAACATCCTCCAAGATGGCCTTACCCAAACTAATGACTGGTGCCAGAAACATGGGCTCTAACAGAATGCCAAGGAATGCATCATTATCCCCTTTGGGGAAAAGTCATCCCCACTAATTATCACATTAATAACAACGTACTAAGCATACAATCAGTCGTGAGGGACTTGGGCACCCAGGTTGATAGCAACCTGACTTTTGACCACCACATTGCCTCCGTTGTATGGACGGCTTTCTACAAGACCCACCTCATAAATAAGGGTATTTCATCCAGGAACAAGGAGGTCATAACATCTCTGTACTTCTCCCTTATCAGACCCATTATCAAGTACAGTGCCCCCTTTGGCATGTATCTTGCCAAGCACATGCAGCATTTGGAGAGACCACAGAGGTTCCTGACCAGGAGAATCCAGGGTCTCAAACACCTATCCTATACAGATAGGCTAAAAGCCCTATCCCCCTACTCAGTCTCATACAGACTGCTCAGAGGTGACCTGGGTCTGGCATACAAGCCATTTCAGACCCAGCCTTGATGGAGTTGCTGCATATCCATAAGATAAACTCCACTTGCGCAACCCCCACGCAAGGCCTTAACCTGCTCTGCGACATTAATACAACTTGTTGGCGGGATAGATTTGTATCCCAAAGATTCTCCCGTCTGTGGAATAGACTCCCTCTCCATGTCAAGCAGAGTACCTCTCTAGCCCTCTTTAAGAGGAGCCTGGACGACTGGATGGGAAACAGAAAATATACCCTTGGGATCCCACCTGTGTCCCTGCTGGACAGGGGAAACAGGTGCTGACCTTGAGGGAACATGGGCAAAATTTTTGGCTAGGCTTATAAGGGCCTCTGGGCCAATAGCCTAGTATTATCCTATGAACCTATAATGTCTTAGTATTCTTAAGTGAAGCTTTGCAATATTCATAACTTAGAATATCATGCAACTCTCAATATAAGAAGACATGAAGATGGCAATCTTTAGGAAGAATTGCACTTACACATACATTTTGCTGTGGATTTTTTTCTAGGGATGCCATAACACCCAAAAATAAAGTACAAGGATAATCAGAAAAAGTTGAGACCTGGAACTGACAGGTAAACTAATCTGAAAAAAGCATGAAAAAGAAACTGAATATTGTACAGGTTATATTCCACTTTGCTTTTCCCAATGTTCTGGCAGAGAGGGATAACCTAGCACTACAGGGAAACGACATCACTAATGCACTGGAACTCTAGCTCGAATAGAATGTTTTAGAAATCTCATATTATGAAAGATCTTCAGCAGTAATCCCTTTGAAGGGCATTATAAAGTAACTGAGTAAGATCACTTAAATCAGACAAAGACAAAATGCAAATTGCAGAAATGATGGGCTTGAGCGGTCTTGTCAGGCAGGACTGCCTTATCATTAATCCAGGCTTAATGACCAATGCCCAGAATCACAAAATGAAATAAAATAAAATTCTAGTTATATTGAACCATGGAATCTACAGTTAACACAAGCAGTGATACTTACGTGATAAGCAAACTTGTGCACTGAGGTGTCTACCACAACCAACTTGCTCAGATCACGTTTGAGGAGCGACAGGTCTTTAATATAATGGCCTTTGACACAGATACAGTCTTCCTGGAAGAGACGATGCCTACAGAAAACAGCATGTGCAGAGTGAGTGGTTATGAAAGTTTTTTTTTTTTTGGAGTACAGATGGAGTAGTATTTAAAAGTTTATTAGATAAATTTGTTACATAACAGAACTGTATTCTAGTGACAAAAAGAAATATGAAAATTGTATACTCCACTGCTAATCCTTTCTGGTTTAAAACTGCAAGTAAAAAATCCAGATGTCTTCCTCTCGGATGAAGTAGGGAGAGCATGGTGAAAAATTAGCCAACTATTCCAATAACAAACACTTTAAAGAATCTACACTGAACCATCTGCTACATAACTACTGACATGTTTTTGAAAATACATACAGCTAGCTCCCACGGCACAGAACAATGGAGTAGTGATTTTGCTGTCAAATAACCCAAGTTCAGTTTGTATCATGAATGCTGGTGGTGCCAACTTGGAGGGATGGGTGTGAGTTATACCCTTTAAAATAGCTATGTATATGAGTGGCACAGACGTTTGCACTGTTGCCTCACAAGTAGGGTTACCACCTGCCCCACTATGTGAGGGGCAGTCCCTCTTTGGGCAGTTGTGTCCTGCAAGAAAATTGTAAAAATGGCAAATGTCCTGAGATTTTAGGGCTAAATTATTTCCTATATTTTATGTAATAGTTGCATAAAACAGTTCTTCTCTATCCGAAACACTTGCATGTTATAAGAAACAGAATAGGCAACTAAAATGGTACAAGAATAAGCTTTTATTTAGGCAAAAAAAGTGAAGTTCTGTCCTTTGTATTGGTCGTGGGTATGTTTTGGCCTGCAAAATCTGATGTTTGTACCACAACTCTCCCACTTTGGGTATTTGAAAAGGTGGCAACCCTATTCAGAAGGTTTGTGCCGTCAATGACGACAATGTTGTTTAGTTCATCGATGGGTTGCCTTCTGTCGTGAATCTGCACATCCTTCCAGTGTCTGCATGAGTTTTTAGTGGCTGCTCGTTTCCTTCTATGTAACAAAAACATGATCTGGTGATTCACCAAACTGCTTTAAGGTATGCATACAAAGTGTGAAATACGTCCATCCCACAAAAGACTGGCTTCCCTCTCCAGGATTAATTTCCTGCCTTGTGTCCAGTGAGCACTAAGATCAGATCTGGCTCTCATGTGACTTGAAATGGAAAGAACAAGCAAATGACAGAATGAATAAATGAATGAATTAGTGCTTTACCACTGTCAAAGGAAAAAACTTCAAAGACCAATTCACGTTAGGTTCAAGCAAGGCACCCTTTATTACTTGCAACAAGGAGACAAAGCATGTAGGCACAAGGTTTGTCTGAATGATTAATGATTAGTAGGTTATACTTATACAGTTCTCTTCCTGTCACACATAAAATGTTGCATTCTATTGCTGACGTAGTTAGATACAGTTTTCTGTATGTTCTACAGAAAATGTTGCTAGACTTATTGCTGACCAAGTTTAAAATATCTGCTGTTCTGTAAAACATTTTGAGAAAAACAACCTGGCCTTGGGTTTATGTCAGTCCATTTCAATATTTTAATTCTTCTATTGTACTGTTCTAATACATGTGTTACATTTTACCTAGATTCAATGTACATTTCTAGCTTTAGTACAAGTAATGCTGACTACGGTTTAAACTTCTATTGTTTTCTTTATCAATAGCTTCTAGCAGCTGTATGTTTTCTCATGGCATAAGCAGAAATCAACATCCCTTTGTTAAATTTCATGACATTAGCAAAAATGAATTACTTCTTTTATTTGCTGACATTAGCAGAAACATAATTCTTCTTGTTAAGTTTCTAATGGCTGTGCAGATTCATGCAGTGTGAACAGAATAAATGTATTGACCCTTTTAAATCTCGAATGCACTAAATGCACTAAGCATGCATATTACTATTACATATGTTTCTAGCAACCACCTTTCCCCAATGTTCACGTTATGATGTGATTCAGTACTATTTCCAGCTAGTTGCAGTTTCTTCAACTTGCCATTTAAATTTCACTGCTTTATCCTCTTGTAAAGAGGCTTCGGGAAAAGCAAATTGTAAGTTTAAATAAAATTTGCTAGCAGCCTCCTAATATGTGGTCTGCTCATTTTCCAACCCTTGCAACCCCGATAATCAGGAGATGGCATGTAGGACTTGCTACACAACAGATATTTAAATGTGTACTGTAAATCATAAACCCACTCCAAATCAAATCAGAGTGGACTGTATTAAAAATGTAATGCACTGTTACAGCTACATGCATTTTACAATGGGGGAAAACTATCAGTCTTGTGCATGCTCTTCATACCTATTAAACTGCCAAGTTCCTGCTAACAGTATGTACACATCATCTTCAGGTAACACACAGCATATCACTACATAAGGTATACGTACATGTACACATGCCTGAGGTTGTTCAATTCTTTCTGCTCACTAGGACAGCAGGACTCTCTTTTCTATTTTATTCATTAGCAACAAGTGCCACTTCACAAGGTCAGCCTGCAAGCACTGCGATTAACTAGCTTTCTCAGAGTTGCAATGGATGCAAATAAACATGAAGGAAATTAAAATGAGGCTACATGATGGTTCTTAGCTGCCCTCCCACTGCTGCTGTTAGGTACTTTAGTCTTTTTCATCTGAGTGCTGGAATTCTATATCGGATCTGGTCTCTATGTGTTGCACATTTTGAAAGCAAATGGTGATGAATATGGCTGTTTTTGCCTTCTTTATTGCATCCTGACAAATCAAGTGTTACACGTGATTTCTCAAAGGCAACAAAATCATCCAGAGTCTGAAAAGGTAAGTAGAAAAAAAAAAAAAAAAAGATAATGAAATTCCTTCCACATTTTAGCTCCAGTGATCATGCAAACTGCAACCTTTCAACAAAGATAAAAAAGGAGACCATCACCTGTTAGTAAGCAAAAGGAAAAAAGGAAGCAAATATGCAATAATAAACTTTACAAAGCTCCTAAGGCATATAAAATAGTGAGAGCACACTTCCTTACTTTCTAGTAAGACTTTCATCAGTTTGTGAGCTATTGACTTTCACATCCAGGGTCAAGACATGATCAAAGCCACTCGGTGAAAAGGTATACTTTCCATTCTGGTGTGGACGAATGAACAGGCCAAAGCAGCAGTCAGTATGAAAGCTTATCAATTTCTGTCATTTAAACAGCATGGAGGTCAGAGACTCTGCGGGCTGAAGTCAGGGCCACAAGGAGCATGGTTTTCCAAGTGCAGTATTTGAGAATGGTAGATGCAGCCAGTCCAAATGGAGGTAAGGTGAGTTTTTCCAAAACAAAATTAAAGTTCCATGGTGGAGCGATAGGCTTCCTTGGAGGTTTAAGTTGCAAAACCCATATCAGGAAAAAGTTTAACCTGTGTCCTGGACATGAGAGGGAGCTGCAAAGATAGGCAAGCATTAATGGCAGATAAGTGAGCCTTAATGGAAGCATAGGCCAAACCAGAATGTAGTAAGTCAAACAAATTATGAAGTACAGTGGGTGGATGTCTAACAGAAGGGGTTGCAGTTTGTGCTTAAGGCACCAGATTGAGAACCCCTTCCATTTGGCTGTGTGAGATTTTCTGGGGTTGAGTTTCCTGGATTCCTGAATAACCTCTTCAGAGAATGTGCATCTTGTAGTGATTAAAATTCTATCATCCAGAGAGTGAGATTGACGTAGGTCAGATTGGGATGAAGGAGCTGCCCTTTCTGTTGAGTGATTAGATCTGGTTATTGAGGGATTCTCCAAAAATTTCCCTTTGATAGCTGAAATAGGAAGGGGAACCAATTCTGTCTTGGCCAAAAGCAGAAATTTTGGAGTTTTCTTCTGGACTTTGAGCAAGAGCCTTTGAAGCAGAGGCACAGGATGGTATACATAGAGGAACTTAACCATCCCATTAGAAGGAGAAAGCATTTGTCTTCCAGGCTAAAGTAGATGGGTCCCTTGTGCAAAAAAGTGGGAGTAGATGACTTTTTGGGGAAGCAAAAAGATCTATCTGGGGTGTTCCCCACATGAGAGGGATGGCTTTGAAGATTTTTGTGTTCAAACACCATTCATGAGGGTCCCCCATGTCCCTTGCTTAGAGAGTTTTCAAATACTGCAAATGTATACTCCCCTGTTAGCAGAATGTAAGTGTACAATTCAGGTGAGACAAGGTGTCAGACCTCCTGTGCCAGCCTGCACAGAGGGTAGGATCTTGCGTCTCCCTACTTATATACCACGTCATCCTGGTATTGCAGTAGATTGCTTGGCTTCCAAAGATGTGAGAAGCTCTGTAGGACTTGCAGAACTGCCCCAATTTCTTTTAGGTTGTGGTGTTCCTTCACTACCTGGGCAGGCCACATTCCCTGAACCCTGTGGGCTCCTGTCCAAGCCTCCCGTGTCTTGGCTATGGCAAATGTAAACAAAATTTGGTTGTGTAGGGTCAGAGTGAAGGGAATATCTAGACTGATAGTAACTTGACAGCTTCACCAATAGAGTTCCTTTTTGAGGCAAAGAAGAGGAGGGATGCAGGCCTCAAGAGGATAAGAATGTTGGGACCACGCTGATTTCAGATACCATTTTTCCTCATGTGTAGTCTGATGAGGGGAATCACTGGAATTGTGACAGCCATGAACCCTAGAGCCCTGAGGGCAACTCTTGAGAAGCAACGAGTCTTGACAGAAAGCATTAAGAACTTAGTGGCTAGGGAGGTAACTTTCTCTTGAGGAATAAAGGCATGCATTGTGGAGGTGTCCGGGCTGCATCCCAAAAGTGTTGGGTGGGAATAAGCTGAGAATTTTTGTAATTGATAATGAACCCCAGGAGTAACACAAGTCATACAGTGTAAAAAGATTCTTGAGAAGGGTGGTCCTGGACAACACATGGAGTAGGAAGTCATCCACTGAGGCCAGACACTTTGTGAAAACCCTTGGAGTTGTAGAAGGACCAAAAGGCAAAGAAGTAAACTGAAAATGTGAAGATCCAGTAAAGAACCTGAGAATTTTTCTGCAGGAAGGATGAATGGGAACATGCAGATAAACATCCCTTTAGGTTTAATGACACCAGAAAGGCATGAATGAGGAGGAAGGGTAGAAACGTGTACAGACATCATTTTTGAAAGAGGGAACTTTTTAAAATAAAGTGTTTAGCTGGGAGAGGCCCAGAATGGACCTCCATTTGCCCTCCTTTCTTGAGGCAAAAAAGATCAAGTAAAATCCCTTTCCTAACAAGGTTTGGGGAATGGGCAAGTCTTGTATGATTGGGTCCTGCAGGTGAATCTGGTTGGGGAGAGGCGGGCTGCTTTCCCAAGTCATAGCTGTGACAAACTAAAATGCTGCCAGCCCAGCTAGCTGGAATTTTGTAAATAATTATACGTCACTTGAAAATATTAATATGACATATAGAAGCATGACACCGCCAGCCCAGCTATCTGGAATTTTGTAAATATGTCATTTGTGAATATTAATATGATGCATAGGCTTGTTTTCTAAATGTAAGAGAACTATATGTTATGTGGATATTAAACTACTTGTGCAGAAGTGTGTTGAACGGTATGTCATGTACCGAGCTTCAAGAATATAACCACAGTGTACCCTACTGGAAAACAGAAATGTGTATCGACTATGTACCTGTGCAACGGATGCTTTAACAGAAGTTGGAACATACAGAGTTAACTTACAAATTCTAAGAAATTAAGTTAAAAGTGTTTTATGATGTGCTACAAAAGTTAGTTTCAAGGCAGCTAGGAGACGGGATGTCGACAGCTAGAGGTTTATTTCTATTGCCTTGAAACAAATTACCAGGTTTGGAATATACAGTGTTTTTATTGCTCTCTGTGAATTCCTAGTAGCTGCACATCTGACAGAAGTATTTTTCACAAAGAAATGTTAAATTTTGTTGGTATCTGTTAGCCTGGGAACTGAAGGCAGGTGACAAATAGTGATGTCATCCAGCTGACCCAACAGTAATGTTTTGATATTAATTTGGCAACTCTCTCAGAGACTATGAATTCTGTATCTTGTCTTGGATCTGAAAACATTCATTCAGCAGTTCTCATCAGCATTTGCCTTGCTCTGTAAGTACGATTTAGGTACAGTAATCTCTCTCAGCTATAGATATGAATATAGTAATGATTAGTTTAGATGTTTTCTGTATTTATTTGATGAAACTGTCCTGCAATATTGCCTGTGATTCTGAACTCTGAAGTCACTGCCTTAAGTTATTGAGTATTGTCTTGTTATTTTATGATAAAATACAGTTAAACCTTTTCATTGTGGCTGGTTTGTTTAGAGATATTTAAACTCTTAGAGTACTTGCATATGTATTTGGTGACACTGTACAGGCCACTCAAATAGCCTTGCAAGTCTTGGTCACACTTACCATTTGGACAATAGTATCACCACACAGCAGGAGTGGTTACCCTTTGGGAAGGGCCTTATAGTAGCTGATAAACAGCTGGTTGGTGGCAGTGACAATTAGCTTTAAGTCTGGGCAGAAGGAGGCACAGCTAGTAAACGTGTGACAGCCTTTCCCAGGAGAGTGTGGATGTGTTTGTATATGAATCAAATCTCAAGGTGTGTGTGTCAGCTACGTGGGCAGAGACACAAAGCACTGGTTGGACAGACTGTACTGGAGGTTTTGGTTTGACCACTCGGCTGAGATCTTAACCCTATAGTTGTGCCAGTGAGGAGTTCTACTGGGGATCGGGAGAAGCGAGCCCCAAACTGACTGATCTCTGTGTGCTCTTAATGGAAATTGTGCTTTACTGTGTATTTGCCATCCTCCCAATGTGTACCTCCCTTACTGGTGCTAGTGGTGAGGATTGAGGCTCCTTGATTACTGGGACAGTGCAGGGACGTCACAACAGCACAACTCTCCTTGATCATGCTTAACAACCATTTCTCCAAGGTTACAGTTTCCTGGGATGGGAGAGAAAGAGAAGGTCTTCTTGAAAGAGGAATGGAGGGTCTGGGACTGGAGATGGTCATCATCATCTTCTTTCGGCTGTTCCCATTAGGGGTCGCCACAGCGGATCATCTGTTTCCATTTCTTCCTGTCCTCTGCATCATGCTCTTTCACACCAACTGCCTGCATGTCCTCTCTCACCACATCCACAAACCTCATCTTAGGCCTTCCTCTTTTACCCGGCAGCTCCATCCTTAGCATCCTTTTCCCAATATACCCAGCATCTCTACTCAGCACGTCTAAACCAACGCAATATTGCCTCTCTTGCTTTGCCTCCAAACTGTCCAACCTGAGCTGACCCTCTAATATACTGATTCCTATTCCTGTCCATCCTAGTCACAACCAGTGCAAATCTTAACAGCTTTAACTCTGCCACATCCAGCTCTGACTCCTGCCTTTTCGACAATGCTACCGTCTCCAACCCATATAACATAGCTGGTCTCACTACCCTCTTGTAGACCCTTCCCTTTCACTCTTATTGGTACCCGTCTGTCACAAATCACTCCTGACACTCTTCTCCACCCATTCCACCCTGCCTGTACTCTCTTCTTCACTTCTCTTCCACACTCACCATTACTCTGAACTGTTGATCAAGTACTTAAACTCATCCACCTTTACCAACTCTACTCCCTGCATCCCCACAATTCCTCTACCCTCTCTCTCATTTATACACATATATTCTGTTTTAGCCCTGCTGACCTGCATTCCTCTCCTCTCTAAAGCATATCTCCACCTTTCCAGGGTCTCCTCAACCTGGTCCCTACTCTCACTACATATCACAATGTCATCTGCAAACATCATAGTCCACGGGGACTCCTGTCTAATCTCATCTTGTCAACCTGTCCATCACCACTGCAAATAAGAAAGGGCTCAGAGCTGATCCTTGATGTAATCCCACCTCCACCTTAAACGCATCTGTCACTCCCACTGCAGTCCTCACCAATGTCACACTACCCTTTGTACATATCCTGTACCACTCTTACATAATTCTCTGCCACTCCTGACTTCCTCATACAATACCACAACTCCTCTCTAGGCACCCTGTCATATGCTTTCTCGAAGTCCACAAGGACACAATGCAACTCCTTCTGACCTTCTCTGTATTTCTCCAACAACACTCTCAGAGCAAATATTGCATCTGTAGTGCTCTTTCCTGGCATGAAACCATACTGCTGATCACTAATCATCACCTCCCTTCTTAACCTAGCTTTCACTACTCTTTCCCATAACTTCAAGCTGTGACTGATCAATTTTATCCCTCTGTAGTTACTGCAGCTCTGCACATCACCCTTATTCTTAACTATAGGTACCAAAACACTTTCTCCACTCCTCAGGCATCCTCTGACTTTCCAAAATTTCATTAAACAATCTGGTTAAAAATTCCACTGCCATTTCTCCTAAGCACCTCCATGCTTCCACTGGTATGTCATCTGGGCCAACAGCCTTTCCAATCTTCATCCTCTTCATAGCTGTCCTTACTTCCTCCTTGCTAATCTGCTTCACTTCCTAATTCACTATCCCCACATCATCCAACCTTCTCTCTCACTCTCTTCATTCATCAGCCCTTCAAAGTACTCTTTCCATCTACTCAACACACACTCCTCACTTGTGAGTATGTTTCCCCTCACTGTCCTTTATCACCCTTACCTGCTGCACATCTTTCCCAGCTCTATCCCTCTGTCTAGACAATCGGCACAGGTCCTTTTCTCCCTCTTTAGTGACCAATCTCTCATACAACTCTCTATATGCCTTATCCTTAGCCTTCGGCACCTCTCTCTCTTTGCCATGCACCTCTCATCTCCTTATACTCATGTCTACTTTCTTCATCTCTGACAATCCCACTTCTTCGCCAGCCTCTTCCTCTGTATACTCTCCTGTACTTCCTCATTCCACCACCATGTCTCCTTGTCCTCCTTCCTCTGTCCAGATGTCACACCAAACACCTTCCTAGCAGTCTCCCTTACTAGCTCTGCTGTAGTTACCCAGCTATTCAGTAACTCTTCATTGCCTCCCAGTGCCCGTCTTAACTCCCTGAACTCCACCTCACAATCACCCTTTTTTAATTTCCACCATTTAATCCTTGGCATTGCTTTCACACTCCTCCTCCGCTTCTTGATCACCAACATCATCCTGCAGACCACCATTCTATGCTGCTTAACTACATTTTCCCCAGTCACCACTTTACAGTCTCCAATCTCCTTCAGACTGGCCCTCCTACATAGGATATAATCCACCTGTGTGCATCTTCCTCCACTTTTGTATGTCACCCTATGCTCCTCCCTCTTCTTAAAATACGTATTCACCACAGCCATGTCCATCCTTTTCGCAAAATCCACAATCTGACCTTCTGCATTCCCCTCCTTAACACCATACCTACCCATCACTTCCTCATCTCCTCTGTTCACTTCACCAACATGCCCATTGAAGTCCACTCCAAATCACTAGTCTCTCACCCTTGGGTACACTCACCACCACTTCATCCAACTCACCCAATTTTTCTTTCTCATCCATCGCACACCCAACTTGTGGAGCATATGCACTAACATTCATCATTACACCATCAATTTCAAGCTTCATAAACATCACTCTATCAGACACTCTCTTCACCTCCAAAACACTCTTGGCATATTGTTCCATTAGGATAACCCCTACCCCATTTCTTCTGCCATCCGCACCATGATAGAACAATTTGAACCCACCTCCTATACACTTGGCCTTACTTCCCTTCCATCTGGTCTCTTGCACGCACAATATATCAACCTTCCTTCTCTCCATCATATCAGCTAGCGCTCTCCCTATACCAGTCATACTGCCAACATTCAAAGTTCCTACCCTCAGTACTACATTCCTAATCTTCCTCCTCTCTTCCTTCGGGCATGCCCTCCCCCTCCTCCTCCTCTTCTTCAGCCAACAGTGGCCCAATTTCCACCAACACCCTGTTGGCTAGCAGTACTGGTGGCGATCGTTGTTAACCCGGGCCTCGACCGATCCGGTATGTAATTATGAAAAAGTTCTCCGCATCAGTAATTTTTGGCAGAGGTTTTACGCCGGATGCCCTTCCTGACGCAACCATTCTCGTTTATCTGGGCTTGGGACCGGCACAAAGAAATGCACTGGTAGAATATAGTCACAGGAGCCTACTAACAAATTCACACCTCCCCAGAGGGGTATCCCTCAAGTTTTATCTGGGAATCTTTTCAGATCAACTATCTTTTGCCTACGAAGGGGTGTAGAAACTTTCTTAGCAGAGGAAGTAGATTTTCTTGGATAATTTCTGAGATACATGGGAACTGCAGAAAGAAGAATCTGATGGCAACCTTTCACTGTCTTGCCTTGTTCCTGCAATGCTTTAAAAAGGCTGGCAGCTTATGAGCCAAACAGAAGGTTGTTATTCGGGGGGGAGGGGGTGTAAAACATTTTAGACTTGAATTCTTCGGGAATAGGTTGGCCCTTGCAGCCAAGCAAACCACCTGATAACTGACCCAGTGGCAACTGCCCTGGAAGAGGCATAATCATCATCACAGCTGCATTTAATACTGTGCCTGGTTATTTGGGAAGCCTGGGCCACTAGGGATTGCATATGCTGCTTTGATTCAGGTGTCTTGTGCTCAGAGATGGCCTTTCTTAAGGACTGCAGCACAAAGTGCAAGTATCTAGTCATTAGAGGTTGGCTCTGAAAGCCAGAGTGGAGGAAGAATGCACTTTTTTACCCCACCTATCCATTGCTCAACTGTTCTTGTCACTGGGGAGAACATTTGTGCTTGGAAGCAGCTTAGAAGATTTGTCCAGCACCAAGGACACTGCAGTTGGGTCTGCCACAAGGTTTTTGTATAGGTACTTATGCTCAGAAGGAACTTTGCAGAACCTGTCTGGCTTTTTTGAAACAGGAGGCTGAGAATCAGATGCAGAAGAGCTGGCTTGAAATGCAACCAGGTAAGCATCTAGCACTGGGGTTACTGGAGGAGGAGGAGAATTGCTAATAAGATGTAGTGTCTCTTTTGCAACTCTGGCACCTATTTAGATTGCCATTCGAGATACTTGATCATGCTTTACAAAGTTTCTCCAAAGGAAACCTCTTCCAAACGGGAATCCAGAGACAAGGGGTCTCCCTCATCACAGGATATCTGTTCAGAGCAATCTAATTGGGGGGAGTAGTTGAGAGAGTGGTCTGAATTCCCCTCTAGTTCCTTGTCAGAAGAATCCAAAGCCTGTTTCTGTGGTGTGGTCAGAGAAGGCTTTGTCACAAAGGAAGGAGACTTCAGGAACATAACTGTCTTGAATAATCCTTGAGAAAAATCAATCCATTTTTTTTTTATCCCTGGATGCAGAAGGAGAGATCATTTGCTTAAGTTTTTGTTTTTTTCTTCTCACAGATGACATCTGCCTGTAGCAGCTTAGGATGTTTAAATCCTTGGTGCATTTTGACAAGATTCCATGAATCTCTTCCAACACAAGGATTTGAGGGACTCCCGACAGCCCTCCGAAACGAGGCAAGGTTCAGAGGATTCTGTCTGCAAGGTCTCAGTTGCCATACCAGCATCTGGTGGGGTTGCAATAAAGTGTTTGTGAGATGAAGACAGTGGGTATGTCCGATTTGGAGGAGATGAAAAGCAAATCTTCTCTGGATCTGTTAATTTTTTTCTTGGGTGGGAGACTGAGGTCCGGGCCTTCTGACATGGTGAAGTGGACCAAGGATTTTAAGAACTGGGTGTTTAGGAAGTTGAGATTGAAAAGCCTAGACTGGACAGCTTTAGGGCAAATGATTGACAAATGTAGCAGGTTTTGTAGTCATGTTCAGGACCTAGCCAGAACAGGAAGTTAGTGTGAAGGTCTGTACAGAAGTTGGCTACTACACTCACTTATGCCTCCTAGTTGACATCTAATGGTTAAAATACAGTCAAAGGTTTAGAAAGGAAGGATCCCCAATGGAGCAGTTATCTGAATCTGACAAGTGAAGCTACATTACCAAACAACAAAACAATAAAAGTCCGTTGGGTATAACAACATGTGTTCAGGCTGGTGGTGAGAAAGTCTGAGGACCTCATGTGTTTGTCCAATTATATACCGCTACACTGACAAGCTGAGATCATCCAGACATACACCCTTGGAAAGGTAAAGCTTTGGTACCCCGACCAGACGTCAACAAACTCCAACCCACTTGCTATGAATACTGCAACAGTGATTTTAGTCAGGACCATTCTGTTCATATCCTGCAGAAAGACAGCTTTCCTCTTTTGCCTTGATAAGAAGAGATTTTTTTGAGTTAGACTTGTTGAATTGCAATCATCTTTTTGTGAGGGTAGTAGCCGTAGGGGTGCAGCAGTTAGCACTGTCACCTCACAGCAAGAAGTTCTCCTGTTCGATTTGCGGCTGGAGCACCTTCTGTGTGGAGTCTGCATGTCCTCCCCGCAGTCTAAAGACATGCAGGTAGGTGGTTGCATGAATGGGTGTGCCTTCTTTGAAGTTTGGGCATTGGGCTGGCAACTCGGCACCGTAAAAATCCACTGCCAAAAATTAGCGGACTGGAGGTCCACTGTGGCGACCCCATCACTGGGAAAAGCTGCAAGACTTTCATCTTTTTGTGAGGGTAGGAACCACCAAAAGTTATCAGCTAAAGTCTTTTGAGATGCAGTAAATTACAGTTTTTCAAGGTTCATACAGTACAGAATGTTTCCTTTCTGGAAAAGAAGTATCAAATTAATAGGCAAGAACATCTGCCTTGAGCTAGTTATTACTCCCCTTTTATAATGTATTCAAAACTATAAAGTGATGAGAAAAGCCCTGGGCTCTTATTTCATTCACTTGTGCAAGAGAACTGGTACTCTGGAGAAACATGCAGACATGGTTACTCTTCTTAGAAGCAGGTGATTTATAAACACAGCCCGTTTCATTTCCAGTTGTCAACTCTATCCTCTACTGTATGTGTAGCTCTAAGATTTTTAAATAATATGTAGATTATGTTTCAATATGCCTGCGATTGTCAAATTAAACTACAGTTGTGTGAGCTGCACTTGCACTTAAGATTATATGTTAGAATCCTTCACTGCTGCAGCAGCCTCTGGGTTGTATCCTGCCAAAAAAGATACAGCAACTGGCCAGCTTCCAAATGTTTATATCACCTCACACACACCCACTTTGGTTGCTTACTGGCCAAGCTCTTTTTGGGGGGAGCTATGTAAACCGCCAGAGTGATTAAAATCTTCAGGATTGTCCTGCTCCTGAAAATTGGGAAACCATCCTGAATTAATCTAAGATATAACAACAAAATCTAACAAACTAAATACAAGAAGAGGCGTGGTGGGTGGGTATGGCTAGTGCAGCAATGTAGAATTCCAACATTTACTTTTATGGGTAAGTGCTATTGCTGGTTCCTCAGACCACTTACTGTTCCCTAACACTTCTGTTAGGTCTCTCCCAAAGTCTTGGACAGGGGGAAAAGAGGGAGGGAAGTTAAAGAATGAAAATGGACAACACAGATGGAACGTTATGTTGAGTACATAACTTCTTTATCTGATGTTATTTTCATTTGCTCTTCAATTAATTGGGTAGAGTCCCCAGCTATGGTAACGTTGGGTGGCTCTCATGGAAGGATGTTCTCGAGCACTGTGGAACCTAAGGCAGTTCTATTTCTGGAAATAATGTCCAACTTGTAAAGCACAAAAGTATGGGTTTTAGACCAAACGGCAGCTGCACAAATATCATCAATAGAGACTCTAGCCCATAAGGATGCTGAAGTAGACACTGACCTAGTTGAATGTGCTTTTGGTTGCCTTGGTAAGGTAATGCCTTTCAAGGAGTAAACGGAAGAAATACAATCTGTTATCTATTTAGCCAGTGTAATTTTAAAAACTGGTCTTCCCAATTTTTTACTAGTGAAAGAAACAAATAACTGATCAGTTTTTCTAAATTTCTTGGTCCTGTGAAGGTAAAAACGAAGTTGCCTATGTACAAGAAGGTAAAGGATGCATTCACCTTTGTTTTCAAATTTGGGGAAGAAAACTGGCAAATTGATGACTTGGTTGATATAGGTTTCAGAAGCAACTTCTGGTAAGAAAGAAAGATTTGTGTAAAGTAACCCTGTCCTTGTAAAATATCAAATATGGCAGTTTGGAAGACAGTGCTTGGAGTTCAGATACTCATCTTGCAGAAGTTACAGCCACAAAAAAAAAAAAAAATTCCAAAAAAGAAACCCGAGATCTACTTTAGCTGATGGTTCAAAGGAGAAAGTGCTAAGGTTTGCAAAACCATAGTGAGGTCCCAAGGTGGAGTAGGGTCCTTTACTGGAGGTTTAAGAAAGAAAGTACCCTTAAGAAAGGCCTTAAATAATTTGGATAATGCTAAACGAGAAGCACTATCTCCGATGTGAGCCAGTCAAGATGGCTGCTAACTGAACCTTGATAGTGGAAAAACTTGCTCTATCCTGAAAAATCAAGGAAAGGATATCTAGAACAGCTGGAAGTGGAGTGGTAAAGGATCTAAAATTCTCCCTGATAACCCCCCCCAAAAAACTTTTTCATTTACTTTTGTAAAATTTTCTAGTCGAATGTTTATGAGAACAGACTAGGCATTTTGAACTGGAGAGGAAAACATGAAATGTCTAGCCATCATCGGAACTGGAAAAAACCATGCAGTCAGCTTTAGGCTTGCAATATATGGGTGAGATAGGAGATCTGGACTTGGATCCACTGTCCAAGGAGGACGTACAAAATGAGACCAAAGGAAGGGGAACAACACCTGTCAAGGCCAGAAGAGGGCAATGAGGACTACTGTACACTCCAACTGAAGTGCTTTCTGAAGAAACTTGGGGATGAGAGGTAGGGGAGGGCAAGCATAAAGGAGACCGGAAGGCCAAACATGAACCAGAGCATCTCTCAGTGACCACTGCTGAGGTGAGATAAGGGCAAAGAATTGGCTGCATTGGTTGTTGAGGGGATCTGCAAAAAGGTCACAGAAAAGCTGACCCCCATCTGTGGAAGATCATGTTTGCCACTGACTGGTTGACAGACCACTCCTGAGACATGAGGATGATCCTGCTGAGTTTGTCCACTAGAATGTTGGACTTCCCTGGTATGTGCATTACAAGAAAGTGGTTGGATGAAAGTGGTTGGATGAGATCTCTCACTGCCATACTCTCATTGCTTCTCGAGACAGGGGACAGGATTTGGTCCCCCCCCCCATTTGTTGATGCCCCACACTACCAACATGTCTGTCTGCATTGCAATAGTCCCTACAGTGAAAAAGTTCTATAAGGCTTGCAATGCTAGAAGCACCGCTCTCATCTCTAGGACGCGGATATGCAAAATTGGTCTGTTGTGGGGACCAGATGCCACGTACAGTCTTTCCAACTGGAATAGCATCCGTGGTCAACATGGCACTGGGAGAAGGAAGGATAAATGGACAAACCTGATCAATTTCGTTGGAGTAGATCCAATACAGAGACTTTCTACAAACTTGAGACAACTTTATCGGGTGATTCAAGGGATAACGAATGAAAGGACCATTGTACCGCCAGGTCCGGTGAAGAATCCTCATGTGAAAGCCAACAGTGGGAAGTAGTGTTATTGTAGCAGTCATCAACCCTAGAGCTTTGAGGATTAGTTTTGCAGGGGGGGAGAAAGAATGGAAAGAATCTGTTTGATGTGCGTCTTCAATGTAAGAATTCTGTTTTGAGGCAGAAGAGCTAGACAACTGACGGTGTCTAAGCGAGCCCCTATCAAATCCACAACTTGAACTGGTTGAAGATGAGATTTGTGCATGTTGATGGCGATTCCCAGTGAGAGTGACAGCTGAAGCAAATAATCCCTGGCTTCTACTAGTAGATGCCTGGTTGGTGCAGTAAGGAGCCTATCATCTAAACAGGGAAACACTCAATCCAAGCAGACTTATGTGAGCTGCTACCAGTGTCATCTATTTGGTGAACACCTTGAGGGTTGTGGTGAGACCAAAGGGCAGGACTAAACTGATAAAGACTGGCTCCCAGCCAGAAGTGTAGATACCTTCAAGAGTGCCTGTTCATTTTGATGTGATAGTACGCATCTTGAAGATCAATTGAGCACATCCAGTCAAACTTCTGAAGGGGCAGAATGGACTAAACCATGGCCATCTGGAATTACAAATTCTTTACAAACTGGTTCAGATAACTTGGATCCAAGATAAGTCTCAGATCCATTGTCTTTTTTGGTACTAAAAAGAACCTTGAGTAAATTCTGGATTCTGTTTCGTCTGGTGGGACCTCTTGGACGACTCTCTTGTCTAGTAACTTTCTGATCTCTTGAGCTGCTAGCTCCCTCTGATTAGTTGGAACATCTGGGGAGAATTTTCCTTGTTTTTACTGGAATTTGTATAAACGGAATGAAATATCCTCTGAATATGATCCTTTACACCCAAAAGTCATTTGCGATGGCTAGCCAGGTATTCTGGTGCAAGGATAAGAGCATCCAGACTGCCTCCAGAGAGGGACAGTCAGGCAACCTTTCAGGAATGCTAGAAGGATTTGTCCAAAAGAATTTCAAGATCCTTGGCTCTGTGGACCTCCTATGACTCATTGGCGACATCTACCACTGCAATTATTTCCCCCTCTGCCTTTGGGGGGGGGGGGATTCCCTGCTTGACTGCTGGAAAGGGCCTGGAGATTTTCTGAACCACATTTTCTAACAGCCACATTGGTTCCTAGAGAAAGGTCTCTGCAGGGTAAAAAAGTGAATTCCAGTGGCAGACAAGGTCTTTCCATCTTGTTCTCTGTGGGAGTCTCTCTCTTTTACTGTTGGGCCAAACAAGGATGATCCATCAAAGGAAGCACTGATGACTGATGCCTTGACGGGTTCTGCAAAACTGCACAATTGCATCCAGGTATGTCTCCTTATGGATATGCCTGAACCAGCCCTCCACGGGGTACCTTCTGCTGCATGCAAGATAAACCTCATAGACACATCTGTAAATGATTGTAGGGTGGCCACACATGAGGAAAAGGACTTCTGTTTCTCTGCAAACATGGACCCTGGGACAGAATTAGAGAGTTCCTTTATTAAGTCTCTCTGAAATCTGGTAAAATGTGCCAGGTAGCTCCGTGACTGCAGGGCAAATGTCGCTGATGCATACATTCGCTATCTAAACCTGTCCAAAGCTCTAGACTCTCTGTTAGAGGGATGGACAGTGGCGCTTTGTTTGGAAAGCGCTTTTCTAGTGGCTGCCAAAACAACCATGGCAACTACAGGAATCCCTGTAGTCCAGTACTGTCCATCAACAGGGGTGCTTAAGATTTTGTTGGTGCATTTGGGAATAGGTTCCATGGAGTCCTGTTCCTTCCATGCCCTGCCTTCCCGATCCCCCACTCCAAGGGGGGAGTTGGAGACGAACTATCAAACACCGATGCTCCAAGAGGAAGCAACGGCTCCAAAAGCTTCACAGTCGAAGTCAACCCCTCAGATCCGTCGCTTCAGCACTGAGGGCCATTGTGCTCCAACAGTGTCAGAGCTGATCGGGTCAGGAAAGTAGCTTGAGTCCAGAATAAAACAACCTTCAGATCTGATGGTTCTGCTTCTGGGGTTCTTGGATCCAAGGAATCAGAAATGGCTAATTGGATCAGAGAAGGAGTAATTACTGGTTGAAAAGAAGGTTGGTGGCTCACAGATCCGATGGGATTATGGAGCTGGCAAAACCCCCATTTGGATCTGTGTTCTGAGGAATTTCCCAAAGGCTTCCAAGAACACAATTCCTCCTGGGAAAGGGGTTTGGGAAGACCAACCACCTTTTTGGTGTAGGATCTCTAAGATGTCTCTAAACAAGTCCTCAGGTGGAGATCTAGGGGATCCTTCCCCCTCAAAATGGTGCCTTTTGTGTGGGATTCCTGTGGGTAATCCAAGTGCCTCTTCTTGCACATACTCTTCAGATGTCCTTCTCAGCAGGATGCTCCCCTGGTGGGAACTGCTTAGAAGCTCTTCTGGGCTGGCTCTCCCTGAGATGTAGGATGCGAGAATCAGACACAGGATTCAGAGAGGGAGTATGGTATGGATCCAAAGAATCATACTCTGGGTAGAGAGAAAGCCCTCTCCACCACCTCAAAAGCAGAGGGACCTGGAGAGGCCGAGCACAATCCCAATGGAGCCGAGGCTCCTGGAGCAGATAACTACCGAGCCTTCCTGACCCCCACTCCGAGGGGGGAGTTGGAGCCAAACTGTCAAGTGTCAAAGCTCCAAGAGGAAGCAACAGCGCCAAAACCTTCACAGTCGAAGTCAACCCCTCAGATCCAGTGCTTCAGCTCTGACAGCCACTGTGCTGCAACAGTGTCAGAGCTGATCAGGTCAGGAAAGTAGCTAGAGTCAAGGAAGAAACAACCTTCAGATATGACGGTTCAACTCCTGGGGTTCTTGGATCCAAGGAATTAGAAATGGCTAACTGGATCAGAGAAGGAGCAATTACCGATTGAAAGGAAGGCTGGTGGCTCACAGATCTGATGGGACATGGAGCTGGCAAAACCCCCATTTGGATCTGTGTTCTGAGGAATATCCTCATCATCCTATCCACCCCTCAGCTTCAATCAGACTATGGGAAGACCTAACAGAAGAGGATGTGGAAGGTGGCCGTGAGGACTTCTTAGGTGTTTCTTGCAAAAAGGGAGACTTCAGTCTCGGAGACACTGGTTCCAGAGAGAAACTGGATGGAGCATAAGGCTGAGAAGATGAGACAAGAGACTGCGTCGGATCCGAAGGTTTTGAATCTAACATTTTAGGAACCTTCTTTGGATGTTCAACAATAGGCGTAGCCTGTGAAGACTACGCAGGAGAGCGCTTACTGTGCTCCCTGGGTCCTTTGATTTCTAAGAGGGGGTTTCAGCCCCTGAAGAAGTGCTTGAAGATGAAGCAAGGAGGAGTCCTTTCAGAATTAACTTATTCCTCCTGTCGCTAATTGCTTTAGCACTGAAGGCCACACATACGGAACAAGAGGTATCCAGATGTGTTGGGCCCAAACAATAAACGCACTCCTTGTGGACATCAGAACTGGGGTTCTTATGCCTACAAAAAGTGCATTTTTTAAATCCAGTCAGCTTATCAGCCATGCTAGAAAAACACAAAAGTTAAAGACGGAAAGAAAGTCTATTTTTTTTTTTTTTTTTTTTTTTAGAAAATAAACATGCAAGAAAAAGAAATAACTACCAACTGTGGTATATAACAAGACAATATCAGATTGTATACATAACATACATAAGAACAGACTACCAACAATGGTAGTATAAAATAATACCTAAAAACTCGGTAGAGAAGGTTACCGAGAGTAAGGGGAGCCAATTTAACTAATGAGGAGAAAAAAAACTGATAAAAACATAACAGCAAAAACTCACTCACAAAAAAACCCAAAGGAGTTTGAGGAATCGCAATCCTAACCATCTTGAAGAGCAGCAAACGAGACCTGAAGATTTGTAGTGGTCAGGGGCATTATGGGTAAAGGAGGAGCTCAAGGATTCATGTCCTAGAATCTTTAGAAAGTGGCAGAGTTAGATCCGAGGATCGGATCCGAACCCCGTTCACTGAGGAATGAATGAAAATGACATCAGATCTGTTTTTTTTTTTTCACTTTACATATGCGGGAAGAAGGAACAGCAGAATCAGAGTAAGTATCTGCTACAACTAAGGAAGAAGCCTTACTACTGCTAAGCTAAACTGGAAACAGTCAGAAGGCAAATTGTCACTTAATTCACAAAACAGCAGACACTATTCAAAAAGTTGCAATTCACAAACACACTATGAGAACTAGTGCTCCTCATTTTGGAGAAGGAAGGTTGAGAGCTCTGCATTGAGAAGACCATTCAGGAAACGTCTGGCATCACTGATGTGCATATGCAAACTAGAAATTCTGTAGACAAAACGAACGTTGTCAGAAAAGTTGATGGACTCTCACTTTACAAAAAAGAAACAAGGTTTACAATGAATAAAAAAGAAATGGCGCACACACTGTTACATATTTTACATAACAGGCAGCATATGCATGTATCTATTTATTTAATTTTACATTTGTTGATCGGGCTAGTCTAACTAGATACATGTCCCTTTTCAGTAGAGGCCCGGGGAGATGAGCTCCAAACTATGCTAACATAACAATATTACAAAGAATGAATGAAAAGACAAAAAAAAAAACAAATTAAAACATTAATACACATTCTTTCTGTATGTTAACATTGTAGAAACTTCATGAAAATAATCATGGGTACACAGTTTAGTAATACAGTAGTTCTAGAAGCCAATGTCAAGGTTAAGGGGTTGACCTTTGACATGTAGAAGAGTAGGAAAAGTATGATAGATTAAAAATGATTATTAGGTTTGTTAGAATTATACACTCAAGTAAAACAGACAGAATACATTCAAAGCTGAAATATAGGTGACTGGAGTTGGAGCAATTTTCCAGTTATATGCACTACCTGGTAGTTTGCAGACACTTGAAGACTTGAAAAATTAAAGCCAAAGAGAGGCTTAATAATCAGGTTAGGTTGTTGAGGGAGGGTGAAAACAGTAATGCTATACAGTTAGTTTTAATCTGGGTTAGTGCATGGGCATAGCCACTGGGTTTAAGGAGTAATTTTATTTGATTTTTGAAGAGTGGTAATGATGAAAGTAACTAGATTGCTGGGAAGCCTGTTCCAGATTCTCCCTACTGAATTAGAGAAGAGGGAGTCACCTGCTTTATTATAGGATTTCTGGATGGTTACTAGTAATTTATTTGTTGAGCGAAGGGTAGTAAGATTACTATAGGGAGAAATTAGGCTACTGAGAATAGGGGTGTTGGTGGGCTGATAAAGTACTTTATGGGTGATAAGTTGTAGTGGTAGCTGGTTTTGCAGTTCTAGCAAACCAAGCTGTTTGAGATTTAAACAATTATGGGTTTTAAATGGGGAGCCAGTGCCAAATCTGGCAATGTTGTTATAGAAGGTTGCCAGTTTATTAAGGTTACTTTTGGAAAGATTGGTATAAATGGGTGAGGCATAGAGGAGGGTAGAGATAAGGTGGGTATGGGCAAATATGTACAAGCATCAAAACACAGGAGATCAGTGCCAGCACGTCAAAAACATATCAGAATCACATTTATTGGCCAAGTATGCTCATACAAGGAATATGACTCCGGTTTCAATGACTCTCCAAGTATGAATTACATAAATCAAAGTCAAAAGGCGGAAAGTGCTTGCAGTAAACCAATAACAGGAACCTTTGTGCTTTTTTTTCCTATTATGAATTACATAAATGACATACATGGAACTATTAAGAATACAAAAAATGTAAATATACGTATACACACAAGGTGCAAAGTGCAACTCAGTGCAAGAAATACTAAAACTCTGAAAGAAACAAGTATTAACAATATGTATACTGCAGAATTCTCGGAGGCTTGGGAAAAAGAATACCCCAGCCTATTAAGTTGAGTTAACTGGTTGTGATCTTGATGGCCTGTGGAAAAAAAATGTTCTTGTAGCTGCTTGTTTTGTTTTGGTGCATATTAACCTACAATGCCTGGCTGATGATAATAGTGCAAAAAGATGGTGGCCTGGATTGTGAAGGGTCAGTGAGGATATTCCCTGCCATTTTCATGACTCTTGAATAGTACAGGTCCTATAAGCATGGCAAACTAGCACCAATGATATTTTCAGCAGACCAGACTATTCGATGCAACCTATTTTTGTCATGATTAGACAGAGATCCAAACCACACTTATGGATATGCTGAAAACAGACTCAATGACTACTGTATAAAACAGCTCCTGTGGGAGGTTGAACTTCCTCAGCCGTCACAGAAAGTACATTCACTGCTGTGCCTTTTTTATGATGGACCCTACATTGGTCTCCCACTTTAAGTCCCAGGAGATTATAGATCCCAAAAACTTGAAGAATTCCACAACTGACACAGCAGTATTAAATATAAAGAGGGGTGATAATATTGTAGTACCAAAAAGTCCAGTCATCTCTAAGAGTGTTCAGCTCCAGATTATTCTGCCTGTACAAAGAGCAAGCTGCTAAATCTCCCATCTGTATGCAGACTCATCACCATTCCTGACGAGCCTGATTATAGTTGTATTGTACGCATATTTAATAAGTTTGACAGAGGGGTGCTTAATGGTACAGTCATTAGTATAGAGGGAGAATAGCAGTGGGGAGAGCACACATCCCTGGGGGGCACCTGTATTGATCGTGCGATAGCTAGATGTAAATTTCCCCAGTTTCACCTGCTGTTTACTATTGGTTAGAAAATTGATGATCCACTGACAGGTGGAAACAGGAACGGGAATCTGGGAGAGTTAAGTGAAGAAGTTTCTGAATTATTGTAATAAATGCATTGCTGAAGTCCACAAACAGAATCCTTGCATATGCCCTTGGGTTGTCAAGATGTTGCAAAATATAGTGCAGGCCCATATTAACTGCATCATCCACTGACCAGTAGTCTCTATAAGCAAACTGAAGGGGGTCCAGCGAGACAGCTGTAATATCCTTCAAAGTGAGTTAACACCAGCCTCTCAAAAGTCTTCATGACCACCAATGTCAAAGCAACAGGCCTGTAGTCATTAAGTTCTGCTAGACTGGATTTTTTTTAGGCACTGGAATGATTGTGGCTTGTTGAAAACATAAGGGAACTATTCACACAGCTCTAATTTATTAAAAAATCTGAGTAAAAACAGAAGCCAGTTGATCGGCACAGGTTTTTAAACAGGAAGGTGAAACCCCATCTGTACCAGCTGCTGTCTATTTACAGTCTTTTAAAAAAAGGAACACATCCTCTTCAGAGATAATTAATGCAGGTTGAATGTGTGGAAGAGAGACTCATACAAGTCTGAACACTGACAGAGCTGGTGACTGTCATTTGTAGCCTCAGGCTTATCAAACCTGCAGTAAAAAGCATTCACGTCATCAGCCAGCTGGTAATTAGCTGCACTGTAGGGGGATGGTTTCCTATAATTTGTAATGTTTTGTAGATCTTTCCACACTGAAGCAAGATCATTGGCTAAAAAATATTTATTTCAGCTTTTCAGAATATCTACTAGAAGAAATAGAAGGATCAAAACTGCAAAAGGAAAACAAATAATTTACTTTTGTGACAGGTTAACCAAACCTCTGCTACTTGCTCCAGAGACATTTTGTCTGAACAGCCTTAGTTTTAGGGAAAGGGTTTTTCATAAGGTAAGAAGTAGGCAGAAAACTATGGTGACTGACTATTCAACAGTGAACTGCACCCACACCAGAACACAATATGCACAATGGGCTCTAAAGATGACCTCTGTCCAGAGCTTAAATGTCTCTAAGACCTAGTAATCTCTCCACACATTAAAAGTAAGCTAATAAACCGAATGAAGAAGCAGGGCAGATATTAAAACAGCACTACTACAGGTAATCCAGTCTACTCTACTCAGTACTGTGAAGTTAGTCATACTCCTATGTCCAGATTTTTGCAGCATGGCAAGATTTATGTCTCATATTTTTGTCTGTTCCTCAAAAATTTTAGATTTTTGTGGCAAAGCAGTAAGGAATGAAGTCACTAGATAAACATTAGAGTTTCAGACTTCATATCCTTCAGAAAATGGATGCTAATTCAAAACCATTTATTCTAGAAGCTTTTTACATTAAGATCAATATTTAAAAATGTTCCCCTATTTTTGGGCCTTTGCCCCCCCCCCCCGTTTTTTGGGGGTTTTGTCCAGATTTTTGTGTTACAGAGGTTGAGAGATATGGTTATGCTAACTAATTCTACTCCATTGTTTTAATATCACACAAACGTCATTTCCAAAGAATAAAAGTACACCTGTGTAATGTGCTTATCACAAGGACAGCTTTTTGAAGAAGAATCTCTTGCATAAGGTGAGATAACCACACCCCTTTTTGGATCGGATATGCATTTTTGTTTTATTTATAGCTTTCTGGTAAGTGTTGTTATAGCATTACAATTACAACTCTTTGATCTCATCACAAACTGCAAGTTTCTTACTAGAAAAACTGATGATAATGTGGTGTGAATGCTGCTTTATGACAACTGACAGCAGCAGAGAGATGATCATCCCTATGCAGAGAAACCTTGTCTGCTTACAAATCAAACTTGGCGATGGATGAAAATATCCAAAAGTAGAAGCTATGAGTAATGGTGCAAGAGAATCTTCCTTGAAGCTCTGTTAAGTTATACAAAAGAATTGACATTACCCCCCCCACCACCACACACTTTTCATTCAGTAGGCTAAATTAATAATGTTTCAGTATTTATAGAAACATCCATGATGTCAGCATTAATGTCACAAAGAAGAGACACTTGTGCCCCTTGATGGTGATGACAGGTGCTACATACCCTTCTACTGCATCATTCATATCTTATGCACATTACGTAATGCAAGTGCCTAACTCAGCTACTGTTAAAAGTATCTTTGGCTCTTTCTTAACTATCCAGGACTGGAAACCTGCAAGCATGTACCACTTACTACAGCTTGGACATCTGGTAGTGCAGTCTGTGTATGAAGTAACACAGTAACCAGACTTTCAGGGTAGAGCTGTACACATTCCTCCTAATCCAGCCACCACTCTAGTCTGTCAGATGGAACAGTAGACATGGCTACAGTCTTCGGGGATAATGTGGTGGCAGAAGAAATCACTGCTATGTCAAACAGTTGAATTCACTGCAGAGACCTTAAATACAATCCGTTAGCTGTCTTTAGAGTTGGGGCAGATAATCAGGAGCAGATAATCAGGAGCTTTCCAAACAGACATCTACAGAGTTTAATAACTACAGGCAGTGATCCTCTCCCCCTCTCTAAAATATTAGGTATTGCATCAGCTGCATATACAGTAGATGCATTTCTCTAACCTCAAATAACCTGCTCTCAGAAATGCAGCATGGCTTTAGGCCCCAGCACAGCACCATTACAGCTTAACTACATTTTACCATTAAAATAAACTAATATAGAAACAATGGTCTGCTTGTGTCCACTATGTTCTTACACTTGTCAATGGTATTTGATACTGTCACACACCAGAAACTGCTCGCTTGTTTCGCCTAAATAGGACTTTCATAATGCTCCTTGCTGTAGTTCCTTAGTTATCTATCTGGAAGGCAACAAGCCATTATATAGCAACAAACCTACTCATCCTTTCAGTTACTACAGGTGTCCCTCAGGATTCTATCTTGGGTCCTCTATTAAATATATTTATTAATGACCTTCAGACCTCCACTTACCCACGCCAGTTTAATTCAGTATTTAAATGACTCACTAATATGTGTGACCTCAACAATTAATATGCTCCAAGACATTACCCAAAAATCTTTCTCCTCTATAGAAACCTGGCTCAAGAATCAAAACTCTTACCCAACCCCAAGAAAACTAATTTAATGCTTTTCACGTCAAAAAGTTGCCAAAATCAAAAACACTCTTCTACTATAGAGTCAGCATATAATACTGTCATTGAAACTAACTCAAAGTAAACTTCTGGGCATTATAATAGATGACACACTCAAATATGACCATCTTATACTGCACACCATTAAATGTACACACCAGAAACTAGGCTCCCTTTTTTCATTTCTCTAAATCTTTTGGGTTTCTAATACCATGACGGGAATGAACCCCATTCCTAAGCCAAAGTATGATTAAAGTTCATTAGTATTGTTTCAGTCTTTGATGTCAGCCAGAAGTGCTCTTTGCAGCACCCTCAATGTGCCTAAAAATGACGACTCCTGCAATTTGTATGGTTTTACATGTACCAGTAACATATCTAAATACGACTGTAGATTCTTTATAAGACCCGTTGCTCCTACTACTATTGGAACTGTCTGGGTATCTTTCTTCCACATTGCTCTCATTTCTGCCTGCAAATCTTGATATTTTATGACTTTGTCGCACTCTCTACACAAGACACTGTAGTCAGTGGGTGTAGCAATTTCAATGATCAAAGCTATTTTTCTTCTTTTCATAGGCCACAACATCTGGTTTTCTCGCATCTAGTCTTTTCAACTGTTGGCAATGGACGATCCCATGTGATGTAGACTGTTTTCTATGATGCTTTGTGGCTCAAGTTTTCAGTGTTTTTCAGCTACTTCATTATAATGTTTGCACAATCCCCAGTGCAACAGTCTTGCCACATTATTATGCCTTTCAGTTACAGTTCTTCTTCCATCAGTATGTCACAACCAGCAACAAGGTGTGCAACTGTTTCTCAATTCTGTTTTACAAAACCTATATTTGCCTGTTTCTCCCACATATTCAATGGAATTTGTAAACCAACATGTGCATAGCCCACTATCTCGGACCACCAATATTAACCTTTCATCTTTTGGCTTGAATTTGCCTCTCCTTAACCACTCCTGCATGCGATCCTGATCAACATGAGGTTGTTCCAAGAGTTCTCTATACTTGCAGCTACATTTATGCATTTTCCACATTTCTTGCCTTCTCATCTGATCCTTCACCTTAAATTCTCTCTCTTGTTTTTTGGCACATTCAGTTGCTGCCTGATTTCTATCTACTTCTGGTTTGATTTCCATTCCCATGTGACACCAATATGCTTCTGCTAGACTAAGAAGGGAAGTCATCTTAGATTTATTCTCCTCATGTTCCAAAACTTTTGCTATGTTTGGGTCTTGTGAGGTCAGAAGATATGTATGCAGTCCCATGACTGCAGATCTATACATGTAATCAAGTTCAAGGAAGCCCATACATCCTTTGGAACGGGGAATATATAAATCTTGGTATGCATTGATTTTTATAAATCATTTGACGAGCATGAAGCATCCTTCTTGTTTTCCTGTCTAATCTATCCAACACCTTTTGGTAAAGGCTCCCTTTATAGGATCAATGGATTCCTTACAGATACTGCAAGGAAAACTCTAGCCACCACCTTCTTACTGCCTACCTTCTCATACACTGTTTCTATCCTAACAAACACAAGCAATACTCAAAGAAAGAAACTTGCCTCCTGCTCCAACAAAACAGATAAATTTGGCACCAGTCTCCTTCATAGGATCCACCATTGTCTTAATGCAATTAAACTGGTTTGAACTGCACAGCTGTCTAACATATTCAAAACTGACAACAGCACACAAACATGTTCCTCATTCAGAAAAATGCCCTGCACTACAAAGCTTATTACTACCCTACTGTCCATAAGGGACCTCAGCTCTGGGAACAAATTTTTACTGTTTACAAATAAGTCAAATAATGTTGCAGGGAACTTGCACTACTCTCAATGCGTTGTTAAATTTCGGAATAGTATCCCTATGCAAATAAAACTCTCCAACAAACTCATTGCTTAAACATCTGAACCAGTCCTGGTCCTGTATATGCTCATGACAAGTTTAAAACTTTTTGACTGTACAATACTATCCAAATACTCTCCTTAAACATAATATTCTCAACCTCTTACTGAAACGACAAAACAATTTTATACATAACTGCTGCCTGTACAATCCACTAAGCTGCACGTGTGTTTTCTCTTTAGTAATTTCCACCTCTGTAAAATCTAAGAATGCACAAGTATAAATGTAGCTACTGTGTGTGTATAAATGTAAATAGAAAGTACAGTTTTGTACCTACCATAAATGTAGATGTCCGATAGGAATGCATCTGCAGTCCTTACAAATGGGTTGTCCTGTCGTCAGGCAGCCCTTCGGTCGGCCGGATTCCAAAGTCTGGGTCTGGCTTCGGCTGGTGTCGCACTTCACCCGACGTCATCGCTGCAGTTTTTCGGGTATAAAGGCATCAGCCGACGCCATTTTCCTCAGTGTTTCTTGCCCCAGATGCCAGGTGCCCTCTTGGATGGCTAAATTTGGATAAATGCCAATGTTTCCAAATAGTAGAGCGCAAACACATAAAATAAGCATGTATGTAGATATATACAAACAAATACACCATAATAGATCCCCCCCAAGCTAGATGAAGGATGGCAAATACCCTAGGAGTACCACAGAGGGGAAGGTGGGTGGGTAATCCTGACTGCAGACGCATTCCTATCGGACATCTACATTTATGGTAGGTACAAAACTGTACTATGTCCTTCAAGGATGCATCTGCAGTCCTTACAAATGGGTAGAATACCATAGCTAAACTAGGGGAGGAGGAAAAAGGAGAGATTATGGTGTAGTTAGGATCCCTTGCAAAACAGCAGTGGCAAAACCTGCTCGGGATCTAGAGTATAAAGGTAAATTGTAATGCTTGGCAAATGTATGCACAGAGGTCCAAGTAGCAGCCTCTATAATGTCCTTGGTAGCCACTCCTCGTAAGAAAGCTGTGGTAGTGGCTGTAGCCCTTGTGGAGTGAGGCCTGATGTTCTCTGGAGTTTTCTTTCCATGGTAGGAGTAACAAAATCTAATGCAATTTCCTATCCATTTGGAGATTGTCTGTTTTGAAATTGGTTTTCCTTCCTTTCCTGTTGCATATGCTACCAGAAGCTGGTCAGTTTTTCTATTGGACTTGGTCCTGTCCAGGTAGTAGCGTAATTGTCTATGTACATCCAAGGTATGCAAGAGTCTTTCTCCCTGTTCTGTGGGTTGGGAAGAATGTAGGTAGGTGGATAGCCTGATTTAAAGACACTCTGGATACCACCTTAGGCATAAATGTAGGATTTGTTCTCATGGACACTCTATCTTGATGGAAGATCAGGAAGGGTTGCACTGCCATTAATGCCTGTAGTTCAGAGACCCTTCTTGCTGAGGTGATTGCCAGCAGGAAAGCAGTCTTCCAGGATAAGTATTGTAATTCTGCTGTTGCTGCTGGTTCGAAAGGGGAAAGTGTCAATTTTTCTAGCACAAAGTTCAAGTCCCATGCTGGCAATGGTGGTTTCCTGGGAGGTTTTACATTTTTAATTCCTCTCAGAAACTGTCTGAGCAGAGGATGAGAGAAGACAGGAGGATCCAAGCTGTATTCTGCTGAAATAGCTGATGCATGTATCTTGATGGAAGAATAGGACAGGCCTGTATGGAAGAGCTCTGCCAAGTACTCCAGGATGTTGGCTATGTTTATCAGTGCCACATCCTCTCCCTTTGCAGTCCTCCAAATGAGATATCTTTTCCATTTTGCTGCACAATTCTTTCTTGTTGAAGGTCTACGAGCCTCAAGGATTATGTCTTTAACCCTTTGGGATAAATTTGGGTTAATTGCTCTTATGTAATGTTCCAGGCAGTTAGCTGCAGAGTTTTCAGGTTTGGATGCAGGATGTTGTAGTTGTTCTGTGTTAACAGTAATGGAATCAGGGGTAGTGTCCATATTTGTTCCCGAGACATGCTCCTCAGCAGTGGGTACCAATGTTGTCTTGGCCAGTCTGGAGCTATCAGAATGATCCTTGGACGTTCCTCTTTGATCTTCAAAAGCACCTTGTGCATCAAAGGAAGTGGTGGGAATGCGATGCTGTCAGGTTTTTCCAACTGAAAGATAGGGAGTCCACCTTCCAAGCAAGTGGGTGGTACGTCCTTGTGCAGAATTTCTTTAGCTGGTGATTGAGTGGGGATGCAAATAAGTCTATTTGTGGTAATCCCCATTCTCTTGTGATGGCTTTGAAGATGTCCGGATGCAGCATCCATTCGTGGGCATCTGTGGTAGTTCTGCTTAATATGTCTGCCAGAATGTTTTCTTTTCCGGTACAAAATTGCTTGTAACTGAATGTTGTAGCTCAGAGCCACATCCCATAGGTCCAGTGCCAGCCGGCATAGAGGATATGAATGTGTGCCTCCCTGTTTGTTGATGTACCACATAACTGTGGTGTTGTCTGTCCTTATCATCAACTGACCTTCTTGGAGAAATGGTCTGAATGACTGGATTGCCAATTTTACTGCCAGCATTTCCTTTAGATTTATGTGCAGGCGCAGCTGGTCTTGAGCCCATAAGCCTTGTATGCACTTGCCCAGCATGTGTGACGCCCAACCGAGGTCTGAGGCATCTGTCGTGATGGTTTGGCTTGGTTGACTGTTGCAGAAGGGCAATCCTGTGTTTGATTGACAGGCCTGAGCCCACCATAAGAACTCTTGCTTCAGGCATGGGATTATTGGAATTTTGGTTTCTAGGCTGTGCTTGTGTTGGGACCACAAATTCTTTAGGTACCACTGTAGCTTTCTCATATGCAGTCTGGCATGAGGGACCAGAATTATGCAGGATGCCATGAAGCCTAGGGCTTGTAGTACTTTTCTTGCAGTTAGATGGTTCTGCTTTGTTAATGCCAAGAAGTAGAGAGGTAGTTGCTCTTTCTTTTCTGCAGTTAGAAATGCCATTTGTTTTGATGTGTCCAGCTCTGCACCCAGAAAGGCTATTCTTTGGGATGGAATCAGCCTTGACTTTTTTATATTGACTGTATATCCCAGGGCTTGCAGCAGGTAAATGACTCTTTGTAAGTCTTCTGTTAGCTTGCTTTTGTTGTCCGCTTGTATCAGGCAGTCGTCCAGGTAGGGATAAATTTGGATCCCCTGAAGTCTGCAATGAGCAATTACTGATGCCAGGCATTTCGTGAACACTCTGGGTGCAGTAGGTAAGCCAAAGGGCAATGCTGAGAATTGATAATGCTCTGATCCTGCAAGAAATCTGAGGTATCTTCTGCAAATTGGTCGTATGGGGACGTGCAGGTATGCCTCCTTGAGATCTAGAGTTACCAGCCAAGACTCCTTGCCCAGCATGGGAAGAAGCTGCTGTAGGGTCAGCATTTTGAATTTTGGAACAATGAGGAATGTGTTTAAAGCGGACAGGTCGAGAATAGGCCTCCATTTGCTCTCTTTTCTTGGTACCAGGAAGAGTCTGGAGTAAAATCCCTTTCCTTGTTCCATAGATGGTACCTTTTCCACAGCTCTCATTCTTAATAGTTGAGATATTTGCTTTAGAGCTTCTGCCCTTTGAGTAGGTGGTAGGTTTGGCATTCCTCTCTTTGCTGGTAGAGTATGGAAATGGAACCTGTAACTTTGGTCTATAGTTTGCAAAATCCATTTTTCCCTTGTGATGCAATGCCAGTTCTTTGAAAATAAGGTTAGCTTTCCGCCTAAGGGTGCTTCCAGTTGTTCCCTGGTAGGCGGTGCCACAGCCAAGTCACTGTGATTGTGTTGTTGTAGTGGTGGTGGCTGTCCGTCCCTCGCTGGTTGTTACCTTGCCACTGGCGTCCCCTGTAGGCACCCCTGGATTGGTTTCTGCCTCTTGAACGCCTATTCCTGCCTCTTTGTGTCTTAGAGGAGTCCGGAAAGGACCAATTCTTGGAGGGCCAGTTCCTGCTAAACCTTGGAGGTTGAACCTGTAAGAAATCTTTCACTGTTTGTACAGATTTCGCCTTCTCTTCCATCTTTCTTAGTACCTGCTGTGCAGGGGAACCAAATAAATTGACTTTGTCCATGGGTGCATCCAAAAGCTTTGATTTGACATGGTCTGGTAATGCCTGCTCTTTCAACCATGCATGTCTCCTGATAACTGTGCCAGTCATGGCTGATCTAAAGGAAGCCTCCAGTGCATCATAGCCACATTTTAAAGAATGGTTACTAACCTGCTGTATGTTATGTACCATTTCCTGAACATATCTTTTATCTAAAGATTCTTCAGAGGACAGCTTTTTAGTTAACTGGTCAAGCATAAACTCTTGATATTGAATCATATGAAATTGGCAGTTCAAAGCCCTAGCTGACAAAGTAGCAGAGGTGTAAACTTTTTTACCCCATCTCTCTAAGGACCTGGATTCCCTTTCAGAGGGGAGGGGGTTTTTAGTAGATGCAGTTGCTACAGCTTTAGGGCTCTGGGAGATAGTCTCTGGATCTGCAAAAGGAGCCTTGTATAAATGGTGATGAGTGTCCGGGATCCTGTAGAACCTATCGGGCTTAGCAGGGGCCGGAGGTAATGAATCAGGAGCAGTGCAAGCATCATTAAATGCATCATCTACAACAGAAAGAACTGGAGGTATAGCTAAAGGCCTATGTTGTGGCAAATGTAGAAAGGTTCTAAGCCTTTTTCTGGAGTCTGAGAAATCTTGGCCCTGCCACTGAAATTGTTCCCTCATAGCATGCAAGGTTTCCCCAAAGGAAAATTCCTCAGGTGGAGAGGCTGAAGGAATGGACTCTTCAGCATCAGAGTCTTCGTAAGGGGAATAAGGAGCCTCAGGAGGGTCTGTATGTTCTGAGTCATCAGAGGAATCATCTGTGGATACTGGCTCAGGGGGCTCTGCTCTAGGCCTCTTCTCTGGAGGTGGGTGAGAGGTCCTGTCTGGATGAGGCTGGGATCCACGAATTAAAGAAATGAGATCCTCAGCCAAAGAAAGCATATGGGAACTGGTGCTGGGCCTGTGAGAGGGGGGGTTTGGCAGGCACCGTTTTTGAAGCTTTGGCTGCTTTAGCCCTGGCAAAGGCCTTAATAGACATGGCTGCAGGAGGCCTAGCAGCTCCACGTGCAGGGGTAGAAATATCCAAGGGAATAGTGTCTGATAATTCCTGAGAAACCGCAACAGAAGGTTGGATTTCAGAAGCCAATTCTACCAGGTTAGAAGAGGCCTCGGTAGAAGGCATAGTTTCGGCTGAAGAAAGAACCGCTTGCTCGGTTTCGGCCGAAACCGAGACACTCGCGGTTTGCTTAACCGCAGTTTCGGCCGAAACCGCGGACCGCGAGTGTCGGTCCTTTTCTTTGCGTTTTTGGTAATTTGTGTTGTCGGAGGATCCGACGGCATAATATAGGCAAAATCAGAGCCGAAAAACTGCTCAGCAAACTCCGACCGACGTCTAAGCGTCCGTCGGTTAAAAGAAGCACAGGCTAGACAAGCTGCTACGTCGTGGTCTGGGCCTAAACAAGGTAAGCAGCAGGAGTGGAAATCTTTATGAGGTATTTGTTTCCCACAAGTTAAACAGTTATTCACTTTCTCTGACATCGGCTGAGGCAAGAAAGAGTCCCCAACGGGGTACTTAGCTTTTTATAAGTCTTCGAAGTAGTATTCGGTAGTAGTAATCTCTGGATCTGACCGACCGGCACTTGCAAACAGCTTCTGCTTCGGGCGCCACGCGGCAAGAAAGACCGAGGAAAATGGCGTCGGCTGATGCCTTTATACCCGAAAAACTGCAGCGATGACGTCGGGTGAAGTGCGACACCAGCCGAAGCCAGACCCAGACTTTGGAATCCGGCCGACCGAAGGGCTGCCTGACGACAGGACAACCCATTTGTAAGGACTGCAGATGCATCCTTGAAGGACATCTGTAAGTTCTGTTTGTGTACAAATGTAAATAGAAATGTAACTAGTCTGTGTTTGACTGGAACTTAGTATAACGCAATGTAAGCAAAAGGAGCGTTTCTCCACAGGTCTCCTCTGAAAATGGGTATTACCCAGTTGGACTTTCCCAGTAAACAAAGACAAATAAATAAATATCTTGGACTCAGTCACCTGGTGAAGCAGCACATATCTGCATTTGCTCCGATAAAGAGCTTTCAGCACTTCTTCATGGAAGAAATGTCTTTACCTACAACTGCTTTCTTAACACTTCTCTCTCATTGCATCTGAAAGGGGGGAGTCTGAAGACATGGACTGCTGATCCCATGTACCATACATATCCTGAAGGACAACTTCAGCACACCATGTAGAAATCATATAATGATGCAGCCTGGTACATGAAACACTTATTTTCTGAAAATAGTACACAGCAGCACATCATTATCTTGAGCCAAGGAGATGTAAACCAAATGGAAAACCAGGCCAAATGAGAACATGGTTCCACCGCAGAAAATATAGTACAGTTCAGTGAAACAATTAAATGAAAGAGCGTCACTAAACTACTACTACTAATCAAAAAAAAAAAATAAGTAGGTGGGGATACTCATGCATAACCTACTGAGAATTTGTACAAACTCGGAGGTATCTTTATGGACAGATAACCGATTCATCAAAATATATTCAATGAATTACATTTTGGTAATTCTTACTGGTAAAAGACAACTGTAAGAATACAAATAATGAAGCTGCCAAGCCAAGAGTCCTCAAAATAGCACCTTTAATTCAACAGCCTTTGCACTTGCCTATAAAAGAGAAGCAAAACAGACTACATTACTGTTAAATGTCTGCAGCATACATGACATTCAGAGCATTCAAAAGAGTATCGATGACACACTGTGCAAAACGTGCACACCACAAAAAAAAAATGAAAGTGGACTGTTGTGAAGAATTTCATAAATAGCAGTTGTATGGTTCAGTAGCACAGATGATTACTGTTTGTATAGCATCACGCGTGCATGAGGATTGCAGAGGGCAATAAAAGATCATGGGTGCCCATATTTGCCTATGGGTGGGAGTTGGTCTGGCCTACAAGTAGGCCCCATCCTCTCTGCAGAACTCTCCACCAGAAACTTGAGGGAGGTGTCCTGCTCTGTTGAGTGGCACAGTTTCTGGCAAGAAGGACCTTGTGGAAGTAAGGTTCATGCCCACACCAGAGAACCAGTACACAGCTGTAGTGAGGAAGAATTCAGAAGAGTCATGGGACATGGAACCGGTATTAAGACAGTGGGCATTCCAGAAAAAAAAATTCTTTGAGGTGAGAGCAACAGGATGAATCAAATGGCTTGCTAGAAAACATCTGTTACATTTTCATTCAAATATGAACTGCAGGGAAGTCTTTGCACTGCATACTCTCATGTTTCTTGAATGCAAAATAGTCAGAAAACTCCTCCAACTGAAATGCATCTGAAAATATGAAACTATCCGAGTAACAAACACATGCATACATCTGCTGTTCCCACTGAACATTGCAAATGGTGCAGCATTGTCCATTTATGCCAAGGAATGAACAAAGTCCATGAAGAAAAAGTTGCACAGAAATGTGTGTGTAAACAGAAGAAATAATGCATTACCTGATTTTTTTCTGTGGATCCACAATATCCAAGATTTTTTGTGCATAGTCTCTCTTTGCAGTGGTGAAGATGAATATCTGAAAGATAATAAATTACATGCTTCGTTCATTTTTGAACATACTGTGAAAGTAAAATCTCCTCTCAACATGCAACTTGGAAAGTGCCCGAGACAGATTAAATGTAAAAACATTAATGGGTAAATAGACCTATTCAAATAGCATTTTTAACAAGTTAAAGGAAGCACAAACTACATTTGTATTAAAATATAGACTTCACATTAGGAAATTGTTCACCACTCAACTGAATTAATAAAAAATAACATATTACTCACTAGGGACCACTGTGAAATAAAATCCATGAATAAATACTCAATTCAAAAAGGCATGTGCTAAAAGGGACTTTCAAACAATTCATCAAGCAACCATATTTTCCAGCTGTAATAACTGACAGTGGTTGTGATACAACAGAAACACGTTTGGCTAAGGCTAGATTAATTACATTCCTGATGACAGCAAATTCAACTAATGCTTCACTGATAAGAATGTTCCACAAAGCCTTTTCTTCTGCTTCTTTTCATAGAAAATTCTAGCAGCACCAGCAACAGTTCAATTACAGTAAATTTGCATTAGTCCAGTTGTTACTCTTTCCACACCCATTCCTTTAAAGAGCAATGTTTGTTTGCATAGAAAAGTTGGGAATACACTAGTACAGGCAGCGGGGTCCTTCAGGTAATTTCAAGAAACAAGTCAAGAGAATTCCTCAATCATTCTATTGACCACCAAGTCTACATGCACTAGCTCACCTGGTGGATACTGTGTTAGGTTTAGGAATAATGTTTGATGAGAAAGTACAGTTGTGTAAGAACTTACCATAATATTTGATCACTACTGGTCACTGTTGCAGTATTCCAAACTGCTGGATTATCTCACCAAATAAACTTGACGCTCGGCTGGAGTACTAAATCCAAAACCGTCCATATAGCCATACATCCAATGAATGATCTAAGTCCGCAGGTGTAAGGATACATAAGCAGACATACAAGTGTAAATCCACAGACTAAAACAAAGCCTGAAGAGGCCAGAGATACAAATAAGCTGTTTAGCCATATCTCTCAAATTTTTAGTGTAAAATATATCTGGCTAAGCCTGAAATGTTGGGAGAGGAAGGTGAAAAAATAGGGACAGTTTTTAAATGTCACTCAGACTTAGAAAGATGCTAGAATAACAATTTTTGTTAGCATTATTTTCTGAAGGATATGAAGTCTGAAAAACAAATGAACGCCATTATTCAGTGACTTCAATCCTCAGTGATTTGCTAGAAAACCCTCACATTTTATGAACAGCAAACCAAAAATATGAGGCAAAAAACTGGACAGTTAAGACAGTGGTCCCCCTTTGTCCATAAGGAGAATGGAAAAAAGAAAAGAATCAGAGAAGGGGGGGGGGGGATACTGCAAAAGTAATCAGTAGGACATCTGTTG
Organism: Protopterus annectens; assembly: GCF_019279795.1. Taxonomy (NCBI): domain Eukaryota; kingdom Metazoa; phylum Chordata; order Ceratodontiformes; family Protopteridae; genus Protopterus; species Protopterus annectens. The sequence goes on along the minus strand of NC_056725.1, from coordinate 762,696,883 downwards.
TGGTAAGTTCTTACATAAATGTACTATGCCCTTCTTCATATCACTGTTGCAGTATTCTAAACTGTTGGATGACTCCCAAAGCTTAAGAGTTGTGGAGGGTGGATGGAAGGCAGATAGTCAAACTGCCTATTCATCCACAGAGGAAAGACCTGGCAAAGGCGTCTCTGGATGCAGAGAAGGCATCCACAATATAATGCTTGGTGAAAGTATGCACAGAAGACCGAGTAGCTGTTTCTAAAATTGTTTTAGAGTCAATCCCTATGTAAAAGGCTCTGAATGAATGAGCCTTTGCTGGTGAGGCTAAGAATTTTTCATACTGCGTGTAGCAAAAAGAAATGGACTTGGCAATCCACTTGCAATAGTTTGATTTGAAACTGGGTTTTCTAACTTGAAGTCTTGGAAATAAACAATTAGTCAGACTTCCCAAGTATCCTTACTCTTCTCCAGCTAGAATCTGAGCTGTTTATATACATATCCAGAGAATGTAAAAGCCTTTCTCCTTTATTTTAAAGATTAAAGGAAAATGTGAGAGGATTTATGGCCTTGGTTGAGAGAGAGTTCATTTACTACTTTAAGTATAAAGGAGGGATTGGCTCTTAAACTGTTCTTAAGGAAAGGAAGGAAAGTAGGGGATCCCATAACAGCCTGTAGTATTGAGACTAATCAGGCAGAGACGAGACCTACCAGAAGATCCGTTTTCCAGGTGAAGATGTTGCTGGTTCAAATGGAGGGAGAGAGAGTTTTTCCTAGCACAAAGTTGAGGTTTCAAGCATTTGGGATAGCTTTCCTTGGAGGCTTAAGTGGGAGTGCACCTTTTAGGTATAGTCTTACCTCTAGTCTGGCCAGAAACAGAGGATTCAGAGGGAGGCAAGGAGATATGGCTGAAATGTGTGCCTTTAACAGAGAAGTATGCTAGGCCAAACTGAAACAGCTCACACAAACAAGAGAGGACCACTGGGGTCTTAGCCTGTAGTGTTTTTTTTTTTTTTACATCATATAGTAAATTTTTCGATTTCACTATGTAATATTTCCTGGGAGTAGGTTTCCTCAGAGGCTCATAGGTGTGTACTAGGCTAATGGCCCTGGAGCCTTTACAAGCCTAGCCCATAGATTACCCTGGCATCGTGCCGCCCGACCTTAGTTTCCAGCGCCTGTCGAGTAAAGCCACTGGAGTGATCCCTGGGGTGAATGTTCTATTCCCACCCACTCATCAAGATTTCTCTTGAACAGAGCCAGTGAAGTGTTCTGCTTGACAAGTATGGGAAAGTTTATTCCATACTTGTCAAGCAGAGCACCTCACTGGCCCTCTTGGTAAGTATGGGAAGTCTATTCCATAGCATGACAAGTATGGGCAGTCTATTCAATAGCATGGACAGTCTCTGGGTTATGAACCTGTCCCTCCAGCATATTCTCTTGATTGTGGTAATGAGGATGAGGTCTCTGGAGGGTGTGGTGTGGAGGGATTGGGATTTCTTTAGATGTAGCATTTCTAAAAGAGCTGGGTCAGACATGGCTTTGTAAGTCCAGCAGAGATGGTCTCTAAGCAGGTGATATGAGACGGAGAATAGATGGAGTTTTTTTTACTCTGTCCATACAGGATAAATGTTTAAGGCCATGGATCCTCTTTGTGAGGTACTTTTGCAGCCTCTCCAGTTGTTGCAGGTGTTTAGTGAGGTACTTGCCAAATGGGGCATTGTACTCAATGATTGGCCTAATGAGGGAAGAGTAGGAGGAGACAATGACCTCTTTCTTCCTGGATGCAGAACCCTTAGAAATGAGATGTGCCACATAGGATTTTCTGATCAACAGTGGCAATGTGGTGGTCAAAAGAGAGGTTGCTGTCAACCTGTGTTGCAAGATCTCTTATAAACGCCTTCTGTGTTCAGTGGACTACCATCGATGTGGTAATTCATAGGAATTGGGTTTTTCTCAAAGGGAATGACAACATTTTTTGGCACTGAGCTTAAGGCTATGGTTCTGACATCAGCAGTTGGTCTCAGTGAGGCATTTCTGTAGGATGTCAACATCACTCTGGGAGTTAATAACAGCTACCATCTTGCAATCATCTGCGAACGTTGTCAGCCAGAGTCCCTTTGTGTTAGCCTGGACTTCAGAGAAGTAGATAAACAGGAAAGGACCTAGGACCGAATCCGGTAGGACTCCACTCATGACTGGTCGGCAGTCAGACTTGGAATCAGCTACTTTCACACTGTGGGTTCTACCTGTGAGATAGTTTGCAACCCACCTACTGATATAGGGGTTGATGCCTAGCTTAGCGAGTTTTTCTATGATTCCTGAGTGGGGAATGGTATTAAAGACCTTGGCCAGATCAAGGTAGGCTGTATGAACCACCTTGCCTTCATCCACAGCTCTGGTGATGGACTCAAATAAGTTGACCAAGTTGAGCAGGCATGACCTACCTTTCACAAAACCAAACTGTGTGGGTTCCAGAGTTTGGAGATTCCCTTTATCCTTGTTTATTAGGTCCATGATGATGCATTCCATAGCTCTGCATATCAGGCTCGTCAGGCTAATGGGACAATAGTTCCCAGGGTCTGTAGTCGCTCCTCCTTTGTGGAGAGGGATGACTGTAGCAGTGCGCCATTCGGTAGGGACAAAGCCTGAGGTGAGGCTGTGATTGAACAGGACACACAGGTGAGGTGCCAGTTCACTCTGTAGTTCATGTAGAACACAGCCACAGATATTGTCAGGTCCCATAGAAGCTGTATTCTTGGCCTTGGATAGTGCTGTTTTAACCTGTGCAGCAGTAATACTGGGTGCCTGGCAATCCACTGGTATTGTGACTGGTCCCTTGGGGGGGGGGGGGTTAATCTGTCAGTCAGTACATTGGCAATATCTGTTGGCTCGGTATAGGAAGTACCACTGTGCAAGTAGCTCACAGCAAATCTGGGTATTGCCGTGGAGATTCTTTACATAACTATAGAAGGTTTTGTGTTTGTCTTTATTATCTGCTGCAATTCTGTTTTCATAGCTAGCTAGCTTTAGAGGCTTTGATGAGGGATCTCAACTTTTTGTTGAGGCTGATAAGGGAGTTTTGCCAGTCTTGGGACTTCACCTTATTCTGCATCAGTTTCCTCCTTGTGTTGTAGAGTTTATGGCAGGGGACCACCAGACTGGATTACTTTTTTTGAAGGAGGGCATCTGGTTCTGCTGGATACAGCAAGATCCATGCATTTGTGTAAGTGTTCGTACAGTGCATTGGTGTATGATTTGGCGGTCATGCAACTGATCTCCATTTGCATGGGTGCCGTGAAGTTAGCCACCTCTGTTTTTAGGAGCCCAAAATTAGCTTTGGAGAAGTTTTTCATGGTGGTTACCTTTGCTGGGGGTGGGGGAGGGAGGGATGTGGATTTCCAAGGTGATTAGTTTGTGGTCGGATCTAACCAGTGAGTAGTTGACTATTGGTGTAGAGCAACGGTTGCCCATGTTAATAATGACCAGGTCAAGGATGCTGCTACCGCTAGTGGGGGTAAGAATGAGCTCATCCAGGGCATTGGAATTAATGAATTCTAGGAAACATTGGGCAAGTGTATTGGTACAAAAGTAGTTTTCCCAGTTAATGGAGGGGTAGTTGAAGCTGCCCAGTATGAGTGTGTTAGGTTGGACCCTAATATTCTCCAGGGTGCTTAGGAATGTGGAGTGTAAGCCTTGGGACATGGTTGGGGACCTATAGCGGCTATGACCTGAATCGCTGTCTTACCAAATGTTAGCTGCACCTGAAGTATCTCAGGTGCGTTATGTTGGGCTACCAGTCTGGAGGTGTGTGCATCCTTTATGAATATGGAAACACCACCACCTTTGCAGCTTCGGTCCAAGTTCTGAGGCTGAAAGGTGTGGAATGAGAAACAAATATAACCGACCAGAATCAAATGGTTAACCGTTTATTGGATAAGGCAAAAATAAAAAATGAAATTCATAAAAATCCACTAAGCGCTTTCACCCACTCACTATCCTGGGCATCCTCAGAGTGGAATAAACATTCTGTATTCCCTTAGCTTTATAGGAGTAAAATTAATAATCACCCCCTTGTGGCCATTAAAAATTCATCACTCAAGTGCCAACATTACTTGTTTACATACATTAATAGGTGTTGTAAAAGCACCTGTACCATCTAAAAGCACCCAAATCATTTAACAATAAATAAAAATTGTTATTTAATAACCTCTAGGTAGTTTAAGTAATTAAAAAGTTAAAAAGTTAATGAACTGCATAAAAATCTTGAATACATACATCCTAAAAGTACATGGAATATAAAGGCCTACCAACATTTAAACCAAATGTGATTTTAGTTTTAGTATACTGGGTATAAAAATATGTTCATTTATTCCAGGTGCACTAGACGCATTGAGTCTTAATTGCCACAAACACTCCTTAACTTCTAAAAGATTTGTATCACCACCCTTCACATTCTGGAGAACTCTGTCAATGATAAAAAATATTAATCTTTTAAAATCACCACAATTTTGACTATGTATAAAAAGTGGGCTAGTGGCTTTTTTATTTCTAATGTCCCTGACATGCTCCAAAATACGTGTCCTTAATTTCCTTATGGATTTTCCTACATAAAATGTACAATTGAGACAAGTTGCAATGTAAACAACCATCTTAGTGTTACAGTTGCCAAACTCGGGACATCGAATGGTTCTCTTGTAATTTTGTATTGCTACATAGGGTCCATCATTGATATATTTACAGGTGGAGCACAAGCCACATTTACTCATCCTGGACATTTTATATAAATTCTTGTCCACATCAATTTCCAGTAATTCCTTTAGGTTCATACCCCTACTATAAGTAAACACTGGACCCACTACCTAAAATAAGCAAAAACCCTCTATTAAACACACTACTCCAGGTTTCTTGAATAATAGTTTTCAATTTCACCGCCTCAAAGGGAGTACCATAGCTTGTCTTTTGGTTTCACCTTCTTTGTGACCATTGTCTATACCATTTATCACAGTGGTATTTATTACTTCTTTTAAAAGGCCACCCTTTAAAATAGGTCTAAATACCGTATTTCTTTTAGTTTTCACCTCATTACCAATATTAAATAAGATGTCTTGGGGATATCTTCTTTCTATAAACATATTTGTAAGTGTTGACAATTCTGTTAAAAAACAATCTTCACTCACAAGCCTAGATAGTCTCACCATTTGTCCTTTCATAACATTTTTCTTTTGAAAGTAAGGGTGACAACTGTCAAAGTGTAAAAATGAATTTGAATAAAAGTTTTCTTCCGGTAAATGTTAGATTTCAAGATACCAATATCTTTATACAGTAAGATGTCCAAATATTCACATTTTTCTTGTATTTTACTAGTGAATTTTAAAAATGTAGTTGCATCTATATAATCCACAAATTCCGAAACCTCATCAGTTGTCCCCTTCCAAAAAATCAAGATATCATCCAAAAAGCGCAAATACAGCGCTATTTTGGATGTATATCTTGAGGTGAAGACCCATTGCATTTCCCATTCTGCCAGCACCAAGCTGGCATATATGGGTGCACATCTAGCTCCCACAGCCACGCCAGTACTCTGTTTAAAATATTCACCTTCGAATATAATAAAATTGTTATGGAGAACCATCTCCATTAAATCCACCATCAGTTTACGTTTTACAGTGTGCAATTTGCTATATCTCAAGAGACAACTATCAAACATTGACAATCCTTCTTCGTGTGGTATTGTGGAGAAAAGGTTCACCACGTCCACTGTGACCATAGCAAAATCCCCATTGATGTCAGCTTCTCTGATGACATCTACACAGTGCCAGGAATCCTTAACTATGTGAGGCAAGTTTTTTAAAACCTCTTTGCAAGTAAAATCAACAAAAGCTGCCATAGCTTCAGTTTTGCATCCTCTTGCTGACACTATAGGTCGAAATGGAGGGTCATTTGTGTTCTTATGGATCTGTGGGATCCCAAATATGGATGGAATGGTTGGTAATTCAACCAAATAGTCGTATTCATCCTTACCAAGAACACCATCCATTAACCATTCATGTAATTGGCAATCAATTTTGGTATAGGCCCTATTAACTTCATATCTGGAAACCCTCTCATATGTGTCAGTGTCGCTGAGTAATTCCATCATCCTGGCTGAGTAGTCGGAGTTGGTCATTATCACCACCCCACCACCTTTGTCGGGTTTCATAACCCAATACAAATTGGTTGTTGTCAATTCCTTTAGACACAATCTTTCATTACTAGTCAAGTTGTCTTTAAAAGTGTCCCTAGTCTTTAACTGTCTACATATCTGTGACTCACACAACTGTTCAAAAATATACACTGTTGGGTTGTTGGGCACAATAAAATAACTAGCTCTTTTTAGTGTAAACCTATTTCCATCCCTAGGGGTGGGACTGTTGGAAAAAAAATTTTCAAGTTCAAAAGTCTAGTATAAAGTTTGAGGTTAATAAGAACTTTCCCAATGTCATACTTAAAAGAAGGGACAAAGGAAAAACCTTTCTTAAACAATGTACAATAATCATTTGATAAAACAAGAGGGGTAAAATTGTAAATACACATTTTCCCATTCCTAACAATTTTACAAACTCCATTCCTGTTAACACTCTCATTGGCATTGTTAAATTCATTGTCATTACTTACTACTAAACTGCCAGTCTCATACCATGCTTCATCAATTCCTCTATCAAATACAATGTCATTAATGCCATTGTAAAGAAAATCTTAATTTGTGTCCACTAGTAGACTACTGATGTGGTTGAAGTAACCATTGTCCTGGTCCCCTCCAGGGGCATCATCAGCCACTAAGGGCCTATCTGCATCAAGTCCTGACAAACAAGTAGGCAATTTTAATATGGTCTGTCGTTTGCCTGTCCCATCCGGTTTGAATAATAATTCCTCTGTCCTGTCCCCCTCCCCTGTAATGACCTTGCTGCTGTTGATCCTGATGACGTTCCCTTAACCTGTTGGAGCATCTCAGGGGCTGTTGCTCTAAAAAATGCTCATTACTGTTATCATCCACACCACATTCTCCAGCAACCAAGTCATCTCTGTTTACAACATCAGCATACGATCTAAAATTATTCAAACCCTGTCTGGCATTAACATTGTTGGTATTACTCTTCTTATTGGCACTGAAATGAGCATACGCCTTTTCAGCATAATCAGTGCTGTCCCTTATCAGTTTATTGTGTTTTAATTCTAGCCCCGTTTTTACAAAAGTATCCATGTCCTTGAAAACATTTTCAAATCGTGGCTTATTTGATTCAAACAATAAATGACTTGTAATGCTATTATTTAAAGCAGAAATTTGTTCTTTTAAATTAGCAAGCTTGATATTGTTGTTACGCAAAATTAAACGCATCATATCCATACCTGTGCGGTCAAATAGAGCCTCTAGATCCTGGTAAATCTCTGAGCCTACTTCTATACCCATCGGCAGTTTGTATATCCTCAGCCCCTTCGGGACTTGATTAAGTTCAATGGACATTTCCATTCCAAAAAGACGTTGTCCATCTGTAAAGATTTGAAACGCTTAAGCGTTTTCTCAAAATCCTGAAGCTGTGTATTCAGAGAACCAAAACCTGTGTTGTTCAATGTCGTCGGTCTAGCGTTCAAGGTAGGAGGGGCCAACCATTCGTCCATGTTCCTCCGTCTCTGATTAGGTGAAATGTTTGAATTATTTGAATTTTTATCTGATCTCCAGCGTTCACAGCGTTGCCTCCATCCGAACAATTGCTGGCAGATTTCCTTGCATTACTCGTACCTGGGGGTGTGTGCAAGGTAAAAAGCTCCAACTGTGTGCTAGTCAAGGAAGAACTAGCCACATCACCAACTTTGTCCTGCATGCATTTGATAAGTTTTTGCGTAATGTCCATATACTCTGCCACTGATAATTCCATGTAGCCCAACCACAAAAAAACAGAACCAGTGGAAACTGAATCGGTCAAACCTCAATGACCAAATGAACCAAACAACTTGTAAAACAAATATAACCAACCAGAATCAAATGGTTAACCGTATATTGGATAAGGCAAAAATAAAAAATGAAATTCATAAAAATCCACTAAGCCCTTTCACCCACTCACTATCCTGGGCATCATCAGAGTGGAATAAACATTCTGTATTCCCTTAGCTTTATAGGAGTACAATTAATAAACAATCCCCCTTGTGGCCATTAAAAATTCATCACTCAAGTGCCAACATTACTTGTTTACATAAATTAATAGGTGTTGTAAAAGCACCTGTACCATCAAAAAGCACCCAAATCATTTAACAATAATTAAAAATTGTTACTTAATAACCTCTAGGTAGTTTAAGTAATTAAAAAGTTAATGAACTGCATAAAAAACTTGAATATATACATCCTAAAAGTACATGGAATATAAAGGCCTACCAACATTTAAACCAAATGTGATTTTAGTCTTAGCATACTGGATATAGAAATATGTTCATTTATTCCAGGGGCACTAGACGCATCGAGTATTAATTGCCACAAACACTCCTTAACTTCTAAAAGATTTTTATCATCACCACCCTTCACATTCTGGGAACTCTGTCAATGATAAAAAATATAAATCTAAAATCACCACAATTTTGACTATGTATAAAAAGTGGGCTAGTGGCTTTTTTATTTCTAATGTCCCTGACATGCTCCAAAATGTGTCCTTAATTTCCTAACTTCCTTTCCTGCACTATACCAACCACAGAATCCATATGGACATATATAAGCAGCATATATCTCTGCATCTGATTAATGGTAATCTTGTCCACAAGTTTTAATAAGTCTCGTTAAGGAGACAGGCTAGCATAGGGGTCTTGCAAAGTACCAGCTGTCTTAAGGATATGTACAATATAAACTTCTTTTCAGGTAAGTGGAACCTGGGCTAAGCAGAACAAAAGGGGAGAGAATTAACCCTGAGGGTTTGCCAAAAAGGGGGCATATGGTTTAACGAATTTTGGCTGGATAGTCACTGCTAGGAGACCATTCGTCCACCAACTTAAGTAGCCATGTCAGCAACAACCTATGCTCTATTTTTAAGAAACAATAAAGTAGGTATGTTGGTTAGGGACTGGTACAGGAATAAAGTAGGTGCAGGGGTGTCAAATGCCAAACAGGTGGGACAACAAATGCTTGCAGAAAGGATTAGCGAAGACAGGAGGACTAGATGGACAAACTATTGGATGTCCTTAACTATTCTGCAAGCTACAGGAATTAACAAAAAGACACTCCTGATGTTGCCCTAGAGTGCAACTCCTGTGTACATGTATGTTTTGTGCCACCATGTGCTATCCTGAACTGTTAAAACGTACTTTACTCAGATCATCTGAAATAGTGTCAGCACTGATTATTGGCACTGGTCCTGCATTACAATATCTTGGAGGCAAGCCATGTGCATGACTGAAAAAAAACTTGGACAAACAAGCTCTCTCTGTTGTGTTAACTCCACCATCTTTCTTTCCTCTGACTGAAAATTCTAAGCATAGATTATAAAAACTGCACTTACACAGTTTCAATTTTCACTTGTTGCATTCGTTTTTGACAAGATGCCGACCCTACAAACACCAATTTCTAAAGTTGCAGATTAACCTTTCATAAAACCAGAAGTCCCTGATTCAGTGTTTTAAGCTGCACCTCATGGAGAGTGGCCTTGGTGACAAACCAAAATGACTCCAACGTGCTGTGTGTGTCTTCATCTAGCTGGTAAGGCTTCCATTAAGGTATTTAATAGGTTTTCTTTTAAAGAAGGAAGAAAAGGACAAACTTACAGTACTGAAAAGTAAATCTGTAAAATGTCACACAATCTGCATGCTAAAGAAGAATCTACCTTACGCAATACATTTATTATCACAGGAAATCATGGGGTCCAGAGACTATTGATGCTTTTATGACATTAAATTTAAACAAAGTGAAGGACTGTGAATTTGGTGACCTGTGTAACTCATTTGTGTGAGACAAAACTGTTTGTGGCATCAGACACGATCAATTAAGGAGAAGACTATTGAGGAAAACTGATTTAACACTGGAAAAAAAAAGCCACAGGAGTTGTTTTATGCCTACAAGTGTTCAAGTGCCAAAACAAAAAACGTGTGTGAAAATAATATAAAAAACAAAGTCAGAAAATTATAATACATACAAGCATACTTCAGTAAGAGTTATAGGTTCATGATAAGTAATAGGCTAGCTGCCTTTGCAGGGCATTTTAAGCCCAACAATAATGGTTGTATTAACTTATGCCATTTGGTGGTTAGGCTGACTTTACCCATCCCATGGTTGATAATTACATATACTCCTAGTGAGATTAACTGTGATCATACATAGATGATATGAGGGTACCCAAGCAAAGGATAAAGCATTTAGGATCCGCCTCTGTCCATTAGTAGTATAGGAGGTAGTCTAGGGGTACATTTTCTACTAAACATCCATAGATCCAAGTTGCGTTTGAATATGGGCAGGAATGAGTTTGTTTTACATTGATGTTCAGTCTATTCCAGAGCAGTGGTATCCTCTGCGAGATACAGCTGTCCCTCCACACCATACTGTTGATGTGGCAGAAGCAGTTTAGATCTTTAGACAGAGTATTTCTGATGCCATTGGACTTCCTAATGCGCAGTAGGTCCATCACTACTGGGTCTAAAAATGCCATGTATATCAGACACGTCACCTCTTAGCAGTCTGTAGGATGCAGAGTCTAGTGGCAGGACTTTGAGCCACTCCATGTAGGACATTGTTTAGGCCTTTTATCCTTTTAGGCAGATATTTCTGTGGGCATTCCAGCTGTTGCATGTATGTGGACAGATGCACACCAAGGGGGCATTATACTCTATGACTGGCCTAACTAGGGCCGAGTAAAGGGGGGGTAGTGATATCTCTAGATCTAGTCACAATCCATTTATAAGCTGCACAATACAGAAGTACTTTCTTATAGGTTCATAGGTTTGTACTAGGCTATCGGCACTAGGGCCTATACAAGTCTAGCCACAACAATTCCCTGGATATTTCTTCCCACAATATTTACTTCCCTGGACCCCTGTCTAGCAGGGCGACTGACGTGATCCCCAAGGTGAATTTTCTATCTCCCATCCAATTGTCAAGGTTCCTCTTGAAGACCACCAAGGAGGTGCTCTGCTTGACATGTATGGGTAAGTCTATTCCAGAGTATGGGGAGTCTCTAGGTCAGGAACCTATCCCTCCAGCATGTTTTGTTCATTGTGATGACAAGGTTTAGGTCCCTGGAGCATGAGGCTCTGAGGGATTGGGATTTCTTTAAGTGGAGCATGTCCAACAGCTCAGGGTTTGACATGGCCTTGTATGTTAAGCAGAAATCACCTCTGAGTAGACGATATGCCACAGAGTATAGCTGGAGTTTTTTTTTAGATGGTCAGCATAGGGCATCTGCTTTAGGCCTGTGATTCTTTTACTGAGGTATTTCTGTGGCCTTTCCAGCTGCTAAAGATGTCTTGTGAGGTACATACCAAATGGGGTGTTGTACTCTATAATAGGTCTAATGAGGGATGAGCACAGTGGGACAATGACCTCCTTTTTTTCTGGAAGAAAAGCCCTTAGTGATGAGGTGTGCCACATAGAAGGATTTCCTGACTGTTGTGGTGATGTGGTTATCGAAGGTGAGACCACTGTCCACCTGTGGCCCCAAGTCTCTTATCACACTTTCGGTATTTAGTGTACTGCCACCTATGTGGTAATTCATGGGTACATGTTTTTTCTACAAAAGGGATAACTATACATTTCTTGACATTGAGCTTGAGCCCATGGCTCTGGCACCAAGCATCTGTTTCTGTAAGGCCCTTTTGCAGAATATCCACATCATTTGGGGATTCAATAATGGCTCCCAGTTTGCAGTCATCTGCGAACTTTGTTAGCCAGAGTCCCTTAGTGTTGGCCTGTACTTCAGAGAAGTAGATGCTAAACAAGAGCAGTCCCAGGACTGAACCCTGAGGTACTCCACTTGTCACTTGTCTGGAGCTGGATTTGGAGTCAGCTACTTTTACAGTCTGGGTTCTGTCAGTAAGCCAGTTGGCAACCCATCAAGTGACGTAGGGATTTATGCCCAACTTAGTAAGTTTATCTAGGATTCCAGAGTGAGGGATGGTGTCAAAGGCCTTGGCGAGGTCCACATAGGCTGTGTGGACCTCCATACCCTCGTCCACAACTCTGGAGACTGATTTGAAGAAGTCAGTCAGGTTCAGGAGACAGGATCGGCCCTTCACGAAACCAAACTGGGCGGGGTGCAGTGTTTGAACGTTGCCAATGTCTTTGTTTATAAGTTCCATGATGATGCATTCCATGCCCTTGCAGATCAGGCTCGTCAGACTGATGGGATGGTAGTTCCTGGGATCCAAGGTGGATCCCCCTTTGTGGAGTGGGATAACTGTAGCTGTGAGCCACTCAGTGGGCACGAAGCCTGAGGTGAGGCTATGATTAAACATGACACTTAGATGAGGTGCCAGTTCATTTTGTAGTTCATGTAGTACACAGCCCGGGATGCCATCTGGTCCTATGGATGCTGTATTCTTAGCTTTGGAGAATGCGGTTTCTACCTGTGTGGCCATGATTACCAGAATTTGGCAATCTTTTGGTATTGAGATGGGCCCTTTAGGGGGTGAGAGTGGGGTGAAGTTGGCACCAAATCGATCTGCCAAGATATTGGCAATATCCTTGGGATCAGTATATTTAATGCCATTCTGTTGTAGCTCGGAGCAGATCTGAGCATTGCCATTTAGATTCTTGACATAACTACAGAATGCCTTGTGGCTGTCTTTGGAATCTTTAGCAATTTTATTTTTGTAACTTGCTTTAGAGGATTTTATGAGGGATCTCAGCTTCTTATAGAGGCTGGTAGGGGAGTTTTTTTGCATCCTGGGATTTTCCTTTTTTCTGCAACAGTTTCTTCCTTCTGTTACATAGCTTGTTTATGGCAGGGGACCACCAGATTGGCTTCCTTTTTTTTTGGAGGAGAGTGTCTTAGTTCTATTTGGGATGGCATGATTCATACACGAGTGGATGTGCTCGTACATTGCCTTAGTGTAGGATTCAGCAGTCGAACTTTCAGCTCCTGTCTGCATGGGTGTCATGAAGTTTGTCATTTCTGACTTGAGTAGCATGAAGATGGCTTTGGAGAATTTTTTTTTTTTTTTTTTTTTTTTTTTTTTACACAGAGGTTTCCTTACTGGGGGATGGGGATGGGATGTGGATGTCAAGGGTGATTAGCTTATGGTCAGACCTGACCAATGATGGGGTGATCACTGGTGTGGAGCATCTATCTCCCATGTTGGTAATGACCAGGTCTAGGATATTGGAGCCCCTGGGGGGACACTGGATTAGTTGATCCAGGGCACTGAAATTTATGAATTCCAAGAACCGTTGGGAAAAGGTGTTGGTACCGTACCAAAGTAGTTTTCACACTTAATGGCAGGGTAGTTGAAATCACCCAGTATTAGGGTGTTTGGTTGTATCTCAATATTTTCCAGGTGGGGGATCTGTAGCAAGCTACAATTTGGATTGTAGTCTAACCTAGTGTTAGTTGCACCTGGAGAATTTCAGATACATTGTGTTGGGCAACTAGACTAGAGGTGTGAATATCCTTGGTGAATATGGACACTCCTCTAACTTTAGTGTTTCGGTCTTGGCTTGGTGGCCAAAAAGTGTGGTAAGAGTTGCAGCCTGGTATTGCAGGGGTGCTCTCTGGAGCCTTGAACCAGGTCTTAGTTACTGCACAGATATCTATGTTCTCCATTTTTAAGAGTGCCTTGAGAGAGTGCATTTTGAGGTTTAAACGTCTAGCATTGAATAGCATTAACTTCAGATTTTGCATGCTTGTATCTGTTACGGTGGTGGTTTTGTCCATTGAACCTTGCCTAAAAAAGGCACTATAAGGGTGGCAACAGCTTTAGCCAGTAACCTGAATCCCAGGGGTGACAGGTGCAGACAATCTCTGGAAAAGCATCGTGGTATGTCGACATGTTGTCCCAGGCAGACAGATACTGAATCCCCCTTGAATGACACCAGAAGCTTAGCCAGTTGTTGAAGTCATCATTTTGTCCTTATACTGTGGTATTCTGGGCGAAGGCAGGATGCTACTCAGGGCTAGGGATATATCTGCCTGGACCACATGATCCGAGAGCTCTTCCATGTCTCTTTTCATGTAGTCCAGGGAGGTACGTCTCAAGTCATTCACTCCAACATGGACAATGACAGTCGTATTTGTACTTGTTGTGGAGTGACTTGTGGCAGATCCTGGCACCCGACAGGCAGCTGACTGTAATTTTCTCCTTGTTCAGCCTTGTTAGTGGAACATCAGTGTGCCTGACTATATAGTCGCCTATGACTAAAGTGTTCGGCACATTTTCTTGCCTTAGGGGCTGTTGTTGGGTGGCACACTGGTGTTGTGAGCTATGTGTCACATTGGTTTTGACTGGTGTTTGTTTGCGTTTCAGCTTCGGAGGTCCTTGTTGCTTGGGCAGGTTAATGTTAAGGGCCTCCGCATATGTGGGTTTAGTGTTGCTATGTGTGGGTGTTGATGGTATGGGTTTTGAAGGGCTATGTGTTGCTTGAGGTGTAGTGCATGTGTTAACCTTCTCCTCTTGACTGTGTAGCACAATACTAGCTGGAGAGATGTTTGCTTCCAGTTTGGCTATGTAAGACAGTGTACACCTGTTGGTCAAACGTTAGGTCACTATCCACAAGTTCCCAAATCCCAAACAAATGGGTCAGCTCTTAGGGGCGGTATTATCAACGTGGTAGTTAGGCATATGACTTGCAAGAGGATACAATAATGCATTTTTTGGCATTTAGTTCAGTCCATGATTTTGGCATCAGTTATTTGTTTGGGACAAACTTTCCTGCAGGATGGCCAATTCGTTTGGGGATTCAATGACTACTCTTAGTTTGCAGTCATCTGCAAGTTTAGTCAGCCAAAGCCCTTTGGCATTGTTTTTTACTTCAGAGAAGTAGATGCCAAATATGAGGGGCCGGAGCACTCAACCCTGGTGGACTCCACCGGTGACTGGATTCTTTGTGATTGTAAGTTTCTCTACTTGATCTCCTGCATTCTATTTTTGAGCCAGTCGGCAATCCAGTGGATGATGTAGAGGTTTATTGCCAGTTTATTTAGAATTTCTACTATGTCTGAGTTGGGGATTGTGTCAAAAACTTTGGCAAGATTGAGGTATGTGGTGTGTACCATTTTACCATTATCCATTACAATGATCTGTTCAAAAATGTTAACCAGGATCAATAAGCATGAACCGCCCTTCACGATTCAAACAGAGATGGATTCAGTGCTTGGAGGTTCACTATGTTCTTATCAATTAGTTCCATGACAAGTTTTTTCCAAGGCTATGTATATGGGAATGGCCAGACATATGGGTCTGTAATTACCTGGAATTAAGTAGCAAGAGCTGGAAGAGCAAAACTGATGCAGAGTATGAACATGCATGCATACATATTTTGCAGGTGACCTCACTGTAAACAAGACAGAGCAAGGTAATGAATGAGCAGGCAGAAACCACACCCTGTATGAACACTATGGATGTAAGCGTTAAAATATTCATTCCACAGTTATAAATCAAAATCTACAGATTATGCAAAGGCACAAGTCATTTCACCAAACTGTGCCTTAAATAGGAAAAGGGAACAGCAGCAGAATATTAACACTGTAGAGTGAAACGGAAAGTCAAAAATTGAAATTCTGCTGAGTATACCTGGACTGCAGTAAATAAATATGATACAAGCTCAATGAGAAGGTAATGCATTCAGATATTGCTACAGTGCTGGTCTGAATAACAGTTATGCTGTGAATGAAATCTAGAGTTTTGCTCCAAAAAGTTATGGATTAATAGTAAAGCTGTTAATTTTAAACTGGGCATTCAACACACACTACAAGATAAGTAAATAAAAACAGTGTAAGAAACGTGTGTATGTGGAAGATTTTCAATCCATATATGTCTATTTAATCACTATATACGTATATTAATCAGATCAGACAATGGTAGTAGAAGTAGCGAACTTAAACTAGTAAAGTAAAAAAAAAAAATAAAAAATATATAATTTAAAATATTGTACAGAATTACTAAGTATTCGAAAGTAATCCAAGCAGGGTAGGGAGCCTGTTTACAGTCGAAAATCCTTTATTAAGTACACAGACAAGCGATCCAAGTAAAACAAAAATAACAGTTTCCTCACAAGCTTACTAGTGGTTTATTGTGCTGTAAAACAAAGTGTTATTGGTATACATGTTAAATTCACATCCCTTCCCCATCAGTGTGACATTTGAGCTGGTCCTGCCCTACTTAGTAGCTGTGACAAGTTTAAGTTTGCTACTTCTACTACCATTGTCTGATCTGAAAAATATATAGTGATTAACTAGATATATATAAGGACTGAAAATCTTCCACACACACAACTTTCTTATACTGCTTTGCTTTTGGAGCCACTATACCCGTTTAGTGGGTTGTTTGAGACGTCAGCGATACCACAGAGATTACAAGATAAGTAAACAAGCGTATA
Organism: Protopterus annectens; assembly: GCF_019279795.1. Taxonomy (NCBI): domain Eukaryota; kingdom Metazoa; phylum Chordata; order Ceratodontiformes; family Protopteridae; genus Protopterus; species Protopterus annectens. Next base: position 762,680,370 of record NC_056725.1, on the reverse strand, counting down.
TGTTTCTGTCTTGTTTTAGGTACAAGCTGCAGCCATTGGTAGTCTGTTTGAACTGATTATACAAAAGTAAGGGATACAATACAGGCTTTTGTTTCATATTGCTGCTTTGCAGACACAGTTAAAGAAACCACATATATTGGGCAGAGCAGCTTATGTGACTATGGGTGTGACAGAGACTACATGCTGTCCAGATGAAAAATGAAGGCATTCATGCAAGTAGAATGACAACAAATGCAGTGTAGAGGTTAAAAGCCTGGCTGTGTTGCGTCAACTATTGCCATCTCTCTCTAGTCAATGCCACTCTCCTACCTTTTTCGACACTCATACCTTAATGTCACAGGGCTTCTCTTACACACTCCAACAATGTCTTTGCCGGATGCCCTTGTTTCTCCTTGCCTTGTTTTTGCCTATCCCAAATCTTCCCCAGATTGTCTTCTGCTTTTCTGCACGTGCCCAAACCACTGTAATCTGTTCTCTTTGACCTTTTCTGCAAATGGAGCTATTTTGGCTTCTTTGGTCCTACAGTGTGCATCATACTACCCATCTCGGGCACTTCATTACCTCTAGCTTCTGCAACTGCTCTGCTTTTACTGCTCAGGTATCTGTGCCACACAGTTGTACTGGTCGCCCTACTGTTTTGTACATCTTACTTTTCACCTTCTTTGGCATCCTTCTGTCATAAACCACAGCTGACACACTGTGCCAGTTGGCTGCAGTCTGATTCTAGTTTTGACCTTCTCATTCAGACTTCCCTTTTCCTCAATGACCCTTCCCACATACCTGAAGTGGTTAACCGGTTACACTATTTTTCCTACCATCTCAATTCTCATCTTCTTCTGATTTCCCTCCATTTGCTGCCAGTACAAATGTCTTATCTGCAATTAGTTTCATCCCATGTGCCTTCTGTTTTGCATTCCATTCCCTCATCCTTTGCTGATATTCTTGCGCAGAGTCTGCCTGTAATTCCACATAATCTGCATACAGTAACTTTGTTGATCCGTCTCTTCCGACTTGTTTGTTCATCACTATGTATGAACAGCAGAAGGCTCAGAAATGAACCCTGATGCACACCCACTTTCACTGGGAACCCATCTTGCACCAATTCTACCAATGCTTCTGGGACAACTTCTGTGGTGTGCTCCTCTTCTCTAATCATAGTCTTTTTTTGGGGCAGCACAACTTCTGTGGGGTTTTCTTCATTTAGAAGCTGCTGGAAGTACTCCTTCCATATGCCTTCGATGTCCCTGTGGACTGATGAACAGGTTGTTGCTGGCATCCCTGACCATCTTCTTCATCTTTCTGTCTTTGTCTAGCAACTTGATATCATTTCTTTGTGCCATCTACTAAGTCATTTTCCAGAAGCTGGTAGAGGGCCTCTGATGCTTCCTTGTTCTTTGCTATTGCAACTCCTTTCTTAGCCTCTTTGCTATATTCAACCATTATTCCTTCCTAGCCTATTCAGTCTTTTCTATCTCTCACTTTTTTCTGTGCTTTTCCTTTCTTTTGATGACTTCCTGGACTTCTGCATTCCACAACCAACTTTCCTTATGTACCTTAATTCCATACTTGGCTCAGGCACATATCTGTCCATTAGTCCTCACACATGATGTTTGAGGCACTGCCATTCTTCAACTCCACCTATTTCCTTTTTCTTGAGGTTCTACAGCCCCGAGTAATTGCTTGACCTGTAGTGCATTCTCTCCAGTCAACTTCAAGGTCTTCAGCCAGGTCTCTGTTGACCTTAGAGCCTTCTCTGACCAGTGCTTGTAGCCAACTGTGGCAACTAACAGTTTATGATCTGGGCTGACTGCTTCACTGGGGATGACTTTGCAATCACTGATTCTACCCCAGTGCCCTTTCCTCACTAGGAGGAAATCTAACAGAGTTGTATGTTGGCCACTTCTGTATGTGATCTTGTGACAGTCTCCATTTCTGAACGATGTTTCGACTGCTATCAAACCATTTGCCAGAAAGAAGTCTAGAATGAATTCTCCTCCTTTATTCCTGTTACCAATATGGACGCAGGCAGCCATCATATCCTGTTCTGCCTATCCCAATATATGCATTCAGGTCACACATTATCATCAATTCATGGTACCCTTTATTTAGTAGGTCCTGCAACTGCTGTCTGAATGCACTCTTTTCCTCACTATCACAACCCTGCTGTGGAGCGTAGGCTGACATTATGAGCACTGTTCTATCATTAGACTGGAGTCCAACTGCCATAAGTCTGTCACAAATTTGGATGATATCCCTCTCCGCCTTTTGAAGCCTCTCCCTTGCCACAATTCCCACACTTTCTAGCCTGCCCCTCTCCTGAGTAGAAGGCTCTGGATCCCAAGCCAAGTGGCTT